>NC_056747.1:773883487-774183487 GCF_019279795.1 Protopterus annectens | reverse complement strand
ATTGTATAATTAGTATTGTTATTAAACGTCATTTCAAATAAAGTAGAAAGAAGAAAAACAAGTAAAAAAAGTGTGATGATAGAAACAAAATATACACTTCTATTAAAAATTATTTACCACGGTATTTAAAACCAACTGGAAGAATAAAATAAAATAAAATTAGTCATGTAAACAATGTGGCAATTTTTTAAGTTCCAGTACACTTTTAAGTGAATTGCAATAGTTTAGTCCAGGCTTCCTGAAAGAGTACAGCTTTAATTATTTATTTATTTATTTATTTATTTATTTACATTTGTTTACCGGGAAAGTCTGACTAGGCCAGAAGCCCATTTACAGCAGAGGTCCGGGGAGAAAAGCTCCACAGAAATATAAGCACTATACAATAATTAGATAGTGCAATAGTATACATACAGTAAGATGCAGGATACATATCTTCTAGTTAGTCTATACATTGCAGTATTCAATACAGTTTTCTAGTAGATACAGGTTCAAAAAGAAAAACACAAGCATTTCAGTGAAGATCATTGTGAGAAAAAATAAAGTTAGTAGTGTGCACATATTAAATAATAGTTATGACCAAATTAGATTTCCTTTATATATATTTATTTTTGAGTAGTAATAAACACTGAGGAGAGGGAGAAAATGAGATAAGGAGTGGACAGTGTGTTGAGAGAGTTATAGATATCTTGTCAGTCAGGTTTGGCGCAGGAGCAATGCCAGTTCTTGGAGAGCTGTTCAAACAGTAGTTGTTTAAAACTGGTAGATTTAGGTGTGGCTTGGAGAGTGTGGGGTAGAGAGTTCCATAATTTGGTTATTTGATTTGAGAATAGGGCTTCACTGTGAGCATTGTTAGCTGTGTTTACTGTGAGAAAGTTTCTGTCTGCAGATCTTAGACTTCGTGGACATGAATAGGGAACAAGTTCCTCGAGGGATGGGCAACTGTCAGGATGGAAGATGATATTGTATTTGAATTTAAGTTGGTAGAGATGAAGAAGGTTAGGTAGCTCGAGACAATTTAATTTATGTAGAGCAATACAATGATGGGTTTGGTGGGGAAGGCTGGCTGCGAAATGGGCTATTTTGTTGTAGCAAGTTTCCTATTTGGTTAAGTCTGATTTTTTTATGTCAGTAAAGAGAGGGAAAGCATAAAGAAGTGTAGAGAGGAGGAACGTTCTGGATATGGCTAGTCTGGTATTGCCAGTGAGGAATGGCTTGCTTCTGTACAGTGAGCCAAGTTTGATGTGAACTTTCTTAATTATGGTGGCTATGTGTTTGTCAAATCTGAGTTTGTTGTCAATTGTCACTCCAAGGAGTTTTGTATGCTCAA
This sequence comes from Protopterus annectens, assembly GCF_019279795.1. Taxonomy (NCBI): domain Eukaryota; kingdom Metazoa; phylum Chordata; order Ceratodontiformes; family Protopteridae; genus Protopterus; species Protopterus annectens. The sequence continues at coordinate 774,182,160 of NC_056747.1, read as the reverse complement.
CTGGTTGGATGACTGTGTTGTTTGTTGAGAGAATAATGAAAGGAGGGGTGGTAAGTGATTGTTTTCTACTGGTAAATAGCATTAACTATGACTTTTTGGGGGTTGAGGATTAGTTGTGATTTACTTAGACATATTTCTATATCATTAAAAGCTTGTTGGGCTACCATTTGGAGGTCCTGTAAGGTATCAACTGAGCAGATTAAAGTTGAATTGTCTGCATACTGAACTAATTAAGCATGTGTTGTAGATGAGGCTAGATCATTAGAGAAGATGGTGAAAAGAAGGGGTCCCAGTATGGACCAAGTGAAAAAAGAAAGCTACACCAAACTTACACAACCACCACATGTCCTAGTATGGACCCTTGGGGGACTCCAAACGAGACAGGCAAAAGTGGTGAGAGTTTGGATTTCCATCGCACTGCTTGTTGTCTGTCAGAAAGATAACTTAGGAACCAAGAGAGGGAGTCTTTGATAGGTTTAGTGAGGCAAGAATACTAAGGAGTTTCTGATGGGAGTCTGTGTCGAATGCTTTTGACATGTCTAAGAAGACTGATGCTACTTGCTGGTTTGAATTTCTCAGTTGGTCGATGGTGTTAGAGAAATGAATTAGGGCTGTGGTGGTGCTATGTTTTGGTCTGAAACCATGTGGGGAGGGAGAGATAAGGTTGTGAGATAACAGGTATTGTAGTAATTGAGTATGGATACATTTTTCCAGAATTTTGACACTGGGGAAAGGATGGCTATGGGTCTGTCATTGTTTAATTTTGTTGATGTTCCTCCTTTATGCAGAGGGTGATATAGGACATTTTCCATAATTTTGGGGACATATTATTCTGCTATAGACCTATTTACCAGAATGAAGATAGGCAGAGCTGTGGCATCAGCTGACAGTTTGAGGTACTCATTGGGGAGTTGGTCAGCTGCTAAGGAAGAAGGTTTCAGTTTTTTCAGCATTGTTCTTATGGTGTTAGTTGGAATAGGTTTGAGGTCAAAAAATTGTTGTTAGTTTCCATATTAGGTGGAAGAGACAGAGGGGTGGAATTGTTCCTTGTAACTAAGTAGAGGATGGTGTTTATAAAGTAGGTGTTGATTTTTGAGGCAGTACTCACGCTTTGGTTATTGGTTGTTGGTTCTGGGGTTGTAGCTTTACCTGGGTGGAGGAGTGAGTTAATTGCTTGCCAGAACTTTTTGGGATTATTTTCATATTTATTTTGCATAGTTGTATAACATATTTTTGGTCTAGTTTAAGTTGTTTTTTTTTTTTTTTTTTTTTGATTGTGGACCTGCTGGTATGCTAGCAGATTTTTATTGTCTTTTATTTTTTGGTATTGATACCAGGTTTTGTCCCTTAGTTTTTGAATTAGTTAATTGCCACATGAGTTCATGTTTTTCCAGCATATTCAGGATGTCTCCTTCAAGATCACTCATGTCTATGCAATCCAGTATCTGGAACTTAAAACCTGTGTGTCTTTTATACAGAGCAAGGTGTTTGGCTAGTGCATTATTTTTACATACAGAGCGGATTTCTGCCAGATGACATAAAATCCTATGCTTAAGTTTATTTACAGTCTTGCATCACATTTGTTGCACTGCGCCCTGTAAATTACTTTTGTAGAGTTACAGTCACCCCCTGCACTAGTCTTAATGATTTTCTTTAAATAAGGGCAATACAAACTATCACCTTACTGTATAAATATACAAAAGGTACAATTAACTTCATATCTTTTAGTGTTTCTCTCATATCGTCTAGGTTTAAATTCAACAAAACGTTTAATGTTCCTGGCCTTCCTGTAAATAAAGGATGGGGCTTCACCTAAGATGTTATTCAGATAAGGGTTTCCTGTGACAACATCCCAGTTTTCTTTAATAATATTTTTGATACTGTGAGAACCAAAGTGTATGTGAGGATGGTGTTATTTTTGCATTTGTTATTCTCTGTGGAATTTCTTAACATTCTCCTTCTGGGGAGGTTGAGTGGAGGTGCTTCAGTCCTTTTCAGTTCTGTAATGGGTTCCAGGATGTTTTTAACATCTGACTTTCGTAGCCTCTCACTAGGAAATCATTCTCTAAGTTGTTCAGGTTTCTCAAAAATGGCTCCATCTCGGTAGTAATTCTAGCTAATCTATAGCCCTGGGCCTTCACCACATTATACTTGGTTTTTGCAGGATGCAGACTTTTACTGTGGAGTAATAAGTTAACTCTTGTAGGTTTTCTGAATAGATCAGTGGTGATTCTGTTATTACTGGTGTCATTGGAAATCTGCATATCTAAGAAAGTGGTTGAAGTATAGCTATGGGAAGAGGTAAACTTCAGGAAGGGGGTTGTTTGATTGAGTTAAGTGATAAAATCTCCAAGCTGCAAAAGGTGTCACCTTCTCACACAATAAAAATATCATCAATAAAGTGCAACTAGCATGTGATATGCTGCATGTAGTCTATGTTGTTTAACACAAAGTCCTCCTTCCACTTGCCCAGGGCTATGTTAGCTATGCTAGGAGCCATGGCACCCCCCATTGCTATACCATTTTTTGATTGCAGTGTTTGCTGTTGAAGGTAGATAAATTAAGTCCAGTACAAGATTAATGATCTTGCTTAACTTCTCAGCTGTGCCTGTGTACCTTGATTAGGTTGATTCCATAGTTGCTGTATACAGTAATTGTGAGGGAGCACTGTGTGCAAAGATTCCACATCGATAGTTAATAAAATGCTGTCAGCTTCCACTGTAATATTTTTATTTTACTCAAAAAATCCATTGAATCTCTTATGTATTACTTATTCTTTTCTGCTAAAGGTTTCAGCAAGTAATGAAGGTAAATGGTCTTGGCTTCAGTAAGGGAACCTCCACTTGCTACCACCAGTCTATAGGGTGGGTCTTCTCTGTTCTTGTGTGGCATTGGTATTCCCAAAAAGTAAAATCTTGTCATCACAATAAACAAAACATGCTGGAGGGATAGGTTCCTGACCCAAAGACTCCCCAGACTCTGGAATAGACTGTCCGTACATGTCAAGCAGAGTGCCTCTTTGGTCCTCTTCAAAAGGAACCTTGACGACTGAATGGGAGAAAGGAAATTCACCCCGAGGATCACGTAATTTGCCCTGCTAGACAGGGGTCCAGAGAAGTAAATAGTGTGGGAAGAAATAGCCAGGGAATTTTTATGGCTAGGCTTGTATAGGTCCTAGGGCTGATAGCCTAGTACCAACCTATGAACCTATAATGTAAATCTGGGCCCGGGCTCCATAAATAATTATAAGGATTTTCAGTAATAAATTTTTCTTCATATAATGTGGTGAGATTAGTGTTCCATAAATCATATGCTCTTTTTACATCATTCATGGTAAACAATTCACAAAATCTGTTATCCTCCAGCATGTTCTCTATCTTTTGGTTGTAGCTAGTAGTATCCATCACAAGTATACCTGCTCCCTTGCCTGCCTTCATTATAAGCCTGAGTTTATCATTGCCTAGCTTGATCAATCCTTTTCTTTCTCCCTGTTTTAAGTTATAAAGTTTTTTCTTAGGAGCTTTTTTAAGTAGTTTCCTGATATCCATCTCACATTTCACTTTGAAAGCAGCAAATGTTTGATGTAGTGGTGGACAATAGCTGCTAGGCCCTTTTATGGTTTCATCAATAGGTTTATTTGCAATGTCATTAATTTTGCCATGAAACTGTACCTTTAAGTTGGGCTTCACAAACATTTTAAGGTCTATCAGTACCTGAACTACCTTGCAACTGCAGCTTTGTACAAAAGTAAGTGGATAATACACCTTTTTCATCTTCAGTCAGTGGTTTAACAGAGTGGTTCCAGATAAGTGGAGCACCTATTATTGTGGCTGTGGCTGGTTCCTCCTTCTGAGCCTGGGACCTGGTTTGTAGTCAGGGTTCCAGTTGGGATTGCCCAGGTATTGTATTTCCCTCACCCCTGTCCACTGTTTGGTTCTCCTGTCTCCCCGGGATTTTGTGGATAGGGTTTGAGATATTTGGAATTCCTCCTGTGCTTTATGGAATCTTGGTGGGTTGTAGTAATATTTCTTGCTATGGCTGTGGTAGGGGGGAACCTCGGGGTGGTCATTGTTCTTGATATGGTATTGGTGCTGGCTTTGGTATTGGTGTGGTGGTTAATGTCTGTGCTGTCGATATTGGTCTTTCCAAAGAAACTGGTCGCTGTGAAGGTGCTGCTGTTCTTGGTAGCTGGATTGTCTGTGGTCCCGGTTGTCCTGGTAGTCCTGTAATTCATCCTGTATTACTCACTGTCGGTTCTGGTTGCCTCTGTGGCTCATATTCCTGTCCTGCTCCATCTGTGATGTGAAAGGCTTCTCATTCCACATCTCAATGTTTTGGTAACTCTGAATTTAAAAGGTGCTTGTCATCACATTCCAGTTCTAGAATCATTCATTCATTCATTCATTCATTCATTCATTCATTTTTAAAGATTTTCTGTGTCTCACATATAGATTCAGTTCTCTGTCTTATCTGTCTACATCTCCAAAGGCATTTACAAAGTGTCTGGTGTCAGTAATATCTCACTACTGATTGCAAGGCATTTACTTTTTCCATACTTAGATGATCGTCTTATATTTGCAGCCTCTTGCAGAAATCTCTCAATTCTTTTCACAAGGCAGTGTTTCTAGGTTGCCTTCTGGATACATGCCTCATGAGGGTTTTTCTCCCTGAAAACAAAGTAGACATGTACAAGGAACAGTTTCTGATTTTCTCAACCCAATATCTGACCTCAGCCAGGGAATATTTCATGATTCTTGGTTCATGGCTTCACCTGTTCTCATGGTTCTGATAGCTAGACTTCACATTAGAAAAAACTCAATAGTTTTTCAAAATTGGTTTGGACCCAACACCAACATCCACTCTGTTTTCAGATTCCAATGTTGGGGTTTCAGAAAGGAATTACTTTGATTGGTAGATTAGCTCTCTCTCTTAATCCAGGTTTCCCCTTCTTCCCTCCAGCTCTTAGTCAGTGATCATAGATGGCTCAGACTTTGCTTGGGGAGCTGTGTCCAAGTGGGTGAATGTTCTGGGCCTCCTAAACAATCACGACAGAATGAAACACATAAATGTCAAAAAGATGACAAAAGTAATAAATACTCTCAAATCTCCAAATTATCTTTGAAGTCCAGATCCTGTACTTGTGGTCACAGACAACACAGTAATATGGCAAATAGGTGGAACCAGACTAGCTGTGGTAGCCTGGGATCTAACAACTCAGCACAATCTATCCATATAAACTTCTTAAATTCTGTCAAAGCAAAACATTATTGTAGACAAGTTGAACAGAACCAAGACAGACCCTCACAAATGGCAAATGAACATGGGGATCTTCCAGGAATTGGTCTATTTTTGGGAGGAAAGCATTATATAGATTGTTTTGCCTACATTCACAACAGACAGGTAATGAAATTCTGCTCCAAGATTCTTTGCATAAGGAGTAGAAGACAGATGTTTTTTTCATTCCCATGGACAGGAATGTTCCTGTATGTCTTTCCACCCTTTCCACTAATATTCGGGATCATTCAAAAGATTCAGAAGGACTCTTTAAAGACAGTTGTGGTCTTCTGGTCCAAGCAACAATGAAATGACCAAGAGAAATTACCGCAGGCTTCGTCACAGATGGAATTTACTCACACAAGGCATGAGTTGTTTGATACCTTCCAATATGAAACTTATTCAGTTGACTGCCTGGATGAAAGAGTTTTATTACCTTTTAGGCACCTATTTTCTGAGAATATGAAATGGGTATTAAAGGAGGCTAAGAAGCCTGCTTCTAGAAAATCATTTATGGGTAAGTGGTGCCAAACTGAAAAACAGGACCTTTTTAAAGCACAGATGCCTCTGGTTCTTCAATATTTATGTTATCCTCTAACCTTTCTTGCTCTTCTAGCAAGATTTACCTCTTGGCCATCTCTACTTATTTACTCATGGATCCCTCTTTCTACCCAGCCACAGATCAAACAGTTTTTGAAATGTGTTCTGCATATTTGACCATCTGGACGACAGACTGGTCTATTGTGGGATCTCATTTTTTTTTTCTAGACAAATTTACACTATTTCCATTTGAACCAGTATATCAGTAAGTAGTATTGCTTATTACTCTAACCTCTGCAAGAAGGGCACCTGATTTACAAGCTCTTATGGTGAGTCAACCCTATCTCATTTTCACAAGGATAGAGTATTTCTCTGAAAAAATCCTCCATTTATACGTAATATGGTTTCAAAGTTTACTTTGAGTCAGGCTATTCATCTCCCTGCATTTTTTTCAGATCCATAAATAACGGAGAAACAATTCTGCACAATCTGGGTGTTCACAGACAGCTCAATACTCTATTGGCAGAACTAATGTCTTCAGGAGTCTTCAGGAGTTTGGATCAACTGCTTAATTCCTACAAAGGTAAAGAGAAGGGGCACTCAGTGTCAAATGGTTCCCTCATGCTATTGTGTCTGTAAGTTTCACCATAACAAATCAGTTCCAAGCAAGGCTAGAGCCTATCCTACCAGGGCTTTGTTTTCTTCTCTGTTTTTTGGAAAGGCACGGACACTAAAAGTATGCTGCAGGCAGCAACTTAGCTATCTGTGCACACTTTTACAAGGCATTTCAAACTAGGTTCCATTTCCAGATCAAGAGCAGGTTTTGCTAGGACTGTTCTCCAGGGGCTCCTGAGCTCTGACCCTTTTTCTGCAGCCCTTTCCTCCTAATCTCTGGTGCTCTATTCATGCAACATAGGCTACTGCAGTAATAACCTAATGATGAACATAGTACATGTAAGTTAACTTACCATAACAGTACATGTTCGAATAGATCACAGTGGCAGTAGGGATACCTTCTATACATCCCATTTTTTGTGTTACATTATTTTGCAGGGTGTAGATATATTTATTTTACCTTTTCTGCCTAGTACATACCTAAAAGTCAGGGCTTTAGCCTCCCCCACATTGAGACAAGAATGGGCTGAAGGTTGGGCATCTTCATTACTGAATTTATACATATATTAACTAGTCCTTCAGTGGTTAGGCTGTGTGGAAGGTGCTCTAAAGCTTTGGATGCTGGCTGGCTGGTTGTCATATCCTGGGCAGGATATAACCCATATAGCTTAAGCTACTGCAATAGTAATCTATTCATACATTTACTGTTATGGTAAGTTAGATTACACAACTATACTTTATTTCTTTTTGTTTCCATCTTTACTCCCGACAACTGCTAATCATTAATTAAACCTAATAACCTGCTTCTACTCTGTTTTTTATTATTATTATTATTAAGATTATAGGCAGTTACTAGGCATTCAGTCCAGGAAACCATTAATCAGCACAGCTCAAATTCCCAAATGTTCCAAAGGACAGTCTGGTTAAGTGTCTTGCTCAAGGTAAAACAATGGTTAATGGAAGACTGAGGGGATAAAACTCTGTACCACATGAAGTATTTTGTTAACAGCTCATAGCCTTAATTCTCTTCACTAAATGCAAGGTAAAGTTGACCTTTGTTTCCATCTATAACCTTAATTCCAGCAGCATCGATCCATACTGATAAAGTCAATCTGCCCAATGCCCCATTAAATACTTGGATCCTCTTTCCATTTGCCCACTGCACCAGATCCTTACACTTATCAACAGCTCACGTGGCTATTAGAATGATTAATGGCTCCTTTCTGCCACTTCTTTAACATCCACATCCCTTTTCCATCTTCAGTAATCCATGTATATAAATATATATCTATGTCTATATCAATTCACATTTTCATTATTATTTTGTTTGCAAACACACACACACACACACACACACACACACACACACACACACACACACACACACACACACACATATATAATAAATTTGCATAAGATCAACATGACCAGCCCTGAATATTTGTAATCAAACTAATACTCTGAATTAACGCCACCAACATAGCATGTATACAATCTTAAATACCTGGTAGACACTATAAACACACAAGTGGTAAACCCAGGAAAAGTATATGTGTTTAGCGCCTGTTTTAAAAAAGCCATGTAAATAAATCAAAATGCCATTCAGATGGTAACACAACTCAATGGAAGACTACAAACCATGAGTTGATATAAAATATACAAAATACATCTATGAGTATACCTTGGAAATGTATGCTTAACATTGTTATGTTGTTATCAGAACCATCTGATAATAGTAGCAGTGTTAGTAGCAAAAAAAAAAAAAAAAAAAGTAAGTTATATATTATATATTGATTGTATATTGTGTGTAGCGGCCGGTACTAGGAGGCTGATGTCCCTTACATAAAAGACTATTCTGATGAACGATCAAACTACACATCCCCTGCTTAAAATAATGGACCACAATGTAACCATTGATAAAGACATTAAAAAATAAAACCAATAATAACAAAGTTGCATTAAACCATTTTAACAATCAAAAAACGATGAAAGAAACAAACCCCCTTAAAATAGCTAAAAAGGTGGTCATTCCCAAGGGGATTAAATCAGTCTAAGAAGCTTCACCTAACTAGGCTTCTCAGTTTAAGAAAGCAACCTCCAGGTAGGTGGTAAGCTTCCAATTTGAGTTGCCACATCAACTCCTTGCATTCAAGTCTCAGAGAATCAGGACCCCCTGTGCCTCCATCACAAAGTTGGTCAATCACCAAAAATGAAAATTCATGACCTGGGTTGTCTAGAATGTGTTTAGCCAGCGCATTGTCTACTTTCCCCTTCTTGATGGCATATAAGTGTTCGCATAACCATTCTTGTAGCTTCCTGTCGGTCTTGCCAACATAGAAGCCAGGGCAAACAGAACACTGGGCCAAATACACCACCCGATTGCTAGCACAATTGAATCTTCCTTGAGTAAGAAACTTCATGTCCTTAATGGAAAAGGCTGTGCTTGCTTTAACATATCTACAGTACCTGCACATGTTACACTTGTACATCCCAGATCTGGGGGAGGTACCAGATATTTTAGATTCCAAAATATTTTGATGTTAAGGCCCATCCTGAAAGTGACCTTAGGGTACAATGCCAGCCCAAGTACTCCTGTTGACTCAGTGGTTAATAAACACCAATTCTTCCTTATGATGGACACAATGTCAGTTGCATCCAAGTTGTAAGTAATTATAAAATTATAGTTGAAGTTATCGGACTCACGAGCAGGACGAGGCAAGCCTGATGACCCACTGTTCAAGTTCCCCAAAATGGGGCTAAAATGACCATTGGCCCTCTTACCTTGCACTTCCAATCTTAAATCTGTGACAAAATCTGCAGGATACCCTCTACAAACAAACATGTCAGTGATAAACCTGCACTCGTCATAAAATTTTTTATCTTCTGAAATCATGCGGGCCGCTCGAACAAATTGGCCCTTCACGATAGCCTTCTTTTGGTGGATTGGATGTTCACTGTCGAAGTGTAGGTATGAATTTGAAAATGCCGGCTTCCTATGTATATTAGCCATGAAGCGATTCATGGTCCTATCTTTCTCAATTTCTACATCCAAATAGGCTATCTTATCAGTTGCAAAATTAAATGTAAATTTCAAGAATTCGGTAGAACCATTAAAAAAAGTCACCAAGGTATTTGCATCATCTTGTGAACCATTGAGGATGATAAAAATATCGTCCAAGAACCTAGTGTATAGCGACACTTTCTCTTGGACTAGGAAATTGCATAAAATGAACACCCTCTCCCAATGGGCCATTACTAAATTCGCCACGCTGGCTCCGCAAGGTGATCCCATGGGAACACCAACCAATTGATGAAACCACCGGTTGTTGAATGAGAAAAAGTTGCAAGTGAGAATAATATCCAATAACTCACTGACCAGTGAGATCTCTTCTGTCGGAGCATGATGGAAGCCCAATTCCAATTGAATCCACTCGACTGCCATGAGGTGGGGAATAGATAAATATAGATCAACCACATCGATCGTCAAGAGGCAACTATCAGCACTGAATGGGACGGAACCCACCTTTTCTAGAAAAGCCCAAGAATCTCTCGAAATATGTGGAACATGATACACATACTTCTTGAGAATATTGTCCACCACCTTAGCGGCTGCATAGGTTATACTCCCTCTAGTGCTAACTAGTTGCCGCATAGGTGGATCATATATATTCTTGTGTATCTTGGGGTTCCCAAACAAAACCGGTATCTTAGGTGATACAGCAATGATATAATTGTATATACCCACATCAATTAAGCCATTGATGAACATCTCCTCAAAAAATGACCGGATACGGCTCATATTTACATTTAACTCATTCCTAGAGACTTCATGATAGGTATTAGAGGCCAAGATGGCCAACATCTTGTCATTATAGTCGTCCAAGTCCATAGCTACCAATCCACCTCCCTTATCAGGTGTCTTCCATTGAGTTGTGTTACCATCTGAATGGCATTTTGATTTATTTACATGGCTTTTTTTAAAACAGGCACTACACACATATACTTTTCCTGGGTTTACCACTTGTGTGTTTATAGTGTCTACCAGGTATTTAAGATTGTATACATGCTGTGTTGGTGGCATTAATTCAGAGTATTAGTTTGATTACAAATATTCAGGGCTGGTCATGTTGATCTTATACAAATGGTGATGCACAGTTTTTCTGTGGTTAAGTTTTTTAAGTGCATTGATGTGCAATTTTCAGGTGTGTCCACAAGGGGGAGTGTTTGAGTGGAGCTATGATGCTTAAATAATGGGACAGATGTATTGTTCTTTGTTTTTAGCTTGCTTTCTGAAGAAGTTGGTGCAGAGCGCCGACGAAAAGCTTGGTTTTAAGCTTAATAAAATTCCTGTTTGGTATTTTCGTTTATTGGCGTTCTTTACAGACATTTTTTGGATTATTAGGAGTCCTGAACATAACCTCTGGATTACTAGGAGCTTTTTAGAGGTACAGTGACCTGCAACGGTGGTATTTATCAATGTTATAATATAATAGCCAAATTTACAGTAAACCGTAACAACAGAACACACCACTGCCTAGCCTTCAGGGAATTAAACTGATTAGAAAGTGCAGTGTCTAGGTTGGACTTACCATAATAGTAGATGTTCAAATGATCACTGCTGCAGTAGCTTAACTATATGGGTTATATTCTGCCATGGATATATGGCTGGTCAGCTTCCAAAGCTTCAGGGCACCCTCCACATGCGAAAACTGTCAAGCAGCTTGAGATGAGCTGACTAAAGGACAACTTTGGGTGCAAAGCCTTTCAGAGCCTTCCTGAAGACAGAGAGAGAAGGAGGCTGAGCCCTGAAAGGACAATTCTAGGAATAACAAAAAATAAATGTCCACTCCCTGGCACAAAAAAACAATGGGGATGGAGAGAGGGAGCAGCTACTGCAGCAGTGATCATTCGAGCATCTACTGTTATGGTAAGTTCAGCTTACACAATTGTACTATGATCTTCATATTAATCACTTCTACAGTAGCCTTAGCTATATGGGTAGATTACCATAGCTAATTATATTTGGGAGAAGGAAGGAGAAGGGTCCAGGACCCCTGGAGAATAGTTCTAACAAAACTTGATCTAGACTGGAGAAGGAATCATGCTTATAGTGCTTTGAAAAGTAAGTACACAGGAACAAGTAGCAGCTTCTAGAATACTTCTAGAATTCAACTCTTTACAAAAAGCCATAGATGAAGCCAAGGCCCTGTTAGGGTAGGCCTGGTCCCGATCCCTGCCTGAAACTTGATTTGTCATGGTGAGTATAACAAAAGGTAATAGCCCTAGACAACCATTTGGAAATAGTCTGTTTTGTCACATGTTGTCCCTTCTTCTTACCTTTACAACAACTGAAAACTGATCTGAATATGTGAAAGATTTAGTTCTGTGAAGATAGTACCTGAGTTGTCTTGTACATCAAAGGTATGGATTATTCTTGGATATCTGTGAACATCCAAGGTATGGAGTATCCTTTCAATCTAAATGTTTAGGTTCAGGAAAGAAAATCAGGGAGATAGTGATGTTTAAAGTAAACTCAGATATCACTTTAGGCATACAAGAAGGATTAATTCTCAAAGAAACCCTGTTCCTATGAAAAATGTGGTATGGTTGACTCACCATAAGAGTTTACAACTCAGATTCCCTTCTTGAAGAGGTCAGATCAATCAGTAAAACTGTTTTCTATGGTAAGAACCTCAAGTCAGCCAGATTAGCTAGTTCAAATTGAGAAAGCATCAGCTTCTCCAACACAGAATTAAGATCCCAAGGAGAGATCACCAGTCTACTTGGAAGCCTTTCTTATTCTTCTGTCAAGGTTCATTTATTGCCCATTTCAGCATATGCCCATGGATCCTCCTCTTTCAAGGCCATAGGATAGTAACTCACACAAATATGGTAAAACCACAGAACAATTAGCCTTAAATGTGTGCTGGTTATGTTGTTGGCACCAACTAGAAAACATTTTCAATTTGCAAATATCTGATTTTCTAGTAGCAGGCTTTCTTGCCTCCATTAGTACCTGTGGCACGTCTTCAGAAAATAAGTGGCTAAAAGGAATTAAGACCCTCTCATCCAGGCAGTCAGCTGAAGATGATTGATGTCATGGTATATGAAACAACCCTGTTTGTGTGTGAGTAGATCTATTCTGTGATGAAGTTTGTGGTAGTTACCCCTGGCCATTTCCAAAAGAAAGGAGAATGATGGTTGTCTGGACAAGGAGGGATTCACCATAATAATCTTGGGGGATTCCTTCTGAATCTTCAGAAGTACCCTATACATTAGTGGAAAGGGTAGAAAGACACACAGGAACATTCCTGTTAAAAGAAAAGACAGCTGTCTTCCAGGCCTTCTTGCATGAAGTCCTGGAACACAATTTTTCCAGCTGACTGCTAAGAGAGGAGACAACGAGGTCTATACTTGAGGAACTCCCCAAAGCCAGATACAATTTTGGAAGACCCCCTGATCTGGTTTCCATTTGTGAGGGTTGATTCTGGTCCTACTCAGCTTGTCTGCCACATGATTTTGCTCTGACAGAATGTAGACTGCCTCTAGAGTGAGATTATGCTTTGAAGATATATCCCAAGTGAACATGGCTCCTCTGCAAAGGTGGTACAACATGGTTCCCCCATGCTTTCTTATGTACCACAATACTTTGGTATTGTCTGTATCCACTTGAAAAGGTCCTGGGGACCAAAGATGGTTCAGAGAGTTGAGTGCCTTGATCAGGGAAAGTATCTCCTTGATATTTATGTACTTGCATCTGTCTTTGGTGTCTTACACCCGTGCACTTTTATCCCTCTCAAAACTAGTGTCCAAGCGAAGTCCAAAGTGTCTGTAGTGATTGACTGCTTCATAGTAGGGATACAGAAGGGGACCCTGAGTTTAAGGATACCTATTGTCTTCAGCAAAACATTTCTCTTTTGATAAACTGCAGTACTGGGATCTGAAAAGATAAAGGGTGTTGATGATGGGACCAAAGAGATTTCAGATACCACTGTATCTTTCTCATGTGTAGTCTTGTCAGGGGTATCATGAGAATAATAGATGCCATGAAATCCAAAATTCTGAGATATTCCCTTGCAGTGACCAAAGTCTGAGTGGAAAACCTTAGAAATAGATCTCAAAAAAGATCTATTTTTTCTTGTAGAAGAAAAGCCCTTTGAACTGAGGTGTCTAATTGACATCCCAGAAACACAATCCTGAGTGAGGGAGTCAAGACTTTTAAAAGTTCTCTTGGAATCCCAGCTTGTGCAAGAGATCTCACACCCAAGACAGAGAGAGAGAGAGAGAGAGAGACTCCTGACATTTTGAAAAAGACTTTGCCAAGATAAGTAAGTTGTCTAAATATGTTAAAATGTGGATACGCTATAGCCTGCAATGAACTATAATTGGAGCCAGACACCTTGTGAACACTCTTGGTGCAATGGGTAAGGCAAATAACTAAAAACATGATCCAGACACATAAAACTTTAAGAAACACCTGAAGTTTGGACTAATAGGGATATGATAATAAGCATCTTTTAAATCTAGTGTTACCTGGAAACTTGAAAGAGGAAGAAGATATAACAGGTTGTGAAGTGACATCATTTTGAATATGGGCACTATCGCAAAGAGGTTTAGAAAAGAAAGCTCCAGAACTGGTCTCCAAGCACTTTCTTCTTCTTTTTTTGCACTGAGAACATCCTTGAATAAAATCCCTTCCCCATCTGGGAAAGAAGAACTGTTCTATCACTCCTTGGCACACGATGTGATGAAGAACAGGAAGAAACAAAGAGTCTGATCTGCAGAGTGAAAAATGACCCCCTGGAAAGGAGGAATTTCATACCACTGCCATCTGTAACCCTGTTGAATGATTTTCTGAACCCATTTGTCCGAAACAATCTGTTGCCAAAGAGAAAAAAGGAGATTCAGACTTTCTTGAAGAGAAGAAGAGTCAGGGTGGCAGGGGGGGGGGTCACAAGATCTCTTCAATAATCATTCAGACTTGTTGGACTTTCCTTTATTTTGGGAGGTTTGAGACTTCTTTTTGGAACCTCATTGCTACTTCTTCTTAAAAATCTGATTACCTGAATTCTGTTGAGATGGTTCACTCTGTTTTTTTACCAAAATTGGATGAGGAGAAAGAAAATCCCTTGGACAAATTGGAAACCGAGATCTGTAAAATCGTAGAGATTCACTGAATAAGCTTGTCCCTTTCATCACACTTTTTGATCACCTCTGCAGCAGAGGGGGCAAACACTATATTTCTAAGGGAGAATTTAAAATCTCATTTTAGACCATCTGGGAAGTTTTAAGAATATAGCCAAGCAAACCTCCTTCAAACAGTACCAGTGGCCATAACCCTGGAAGAATTATCAACAGAATCATACATATACTCTGCAAACAATGAGTAGTGACATGTGCAATAGAACAAACTAAGTTATTTAAAGCAGTTTTTTTCTTCACAAGAAACTGCAGATAAAACACTTCTAATACTTTCACAATATGTCAGAACAAACCTTAGCATATGACCCTGGCAATTTAAAATTCAGAAAATCAAAGTTGCAAAAGTATACTTTTTTCTCTGCATACCTATGAATAAATTACCCATCCTTATTAGAAAGGGTAGGATTGGAATTTACTAAGTGTTTAGTAGCAGTGATGTCAACTAAGGCTATAGCTGCTAGGTCAGGTTTGGGAATAGTCTATAAACATTTAAAAGACTGGGAAACATTATACAGCCTATCGGCCTTTTTAGGAACAGCTGGTTGACTATCAGGAAAATTGCAGGCAGTAACACATTCATCTGCTAAAGCCGACAGGACAGGAGGAATGGGTGCAGGTTCTCAGAAATCGTTCTGTAGCAACTCATAGTATTTTCTGAGGGACTGAGAAACCTTACTATTCTCCTACTGAATAAACTTGGATGTTCTAGCAATAGTATCAGAGAAAGAGAATCCCTCGCAGGAAGAATCAGAAACTGAGCTCTCCTCTGAGTCTGTATCAGAATTCAGAGGACAAAACCCCAAATCCAACCTTGTGTCTTTCTGTTGAGATTCAGAATCTTGAATCTCTTCAGGGAAAGAGGCATCCCTCTTTTACCAGAAACTACTCTACAAGAAGGATCAATAGCCTAAATTCAACCCTGATCCAGTCCCAGTAAACTACACATATCCAAAGAAATTTGAGGAGGAGTAGATATATGTTTGGTTTTCTGTTTCTTTTGGGGCCAACCATGTTACTAATGGCAATCACTGCTTCCATAGGAATGGGCACAGCATTCTGATATAACAGGGAAACATTCCTCACCCAGGACCAACAAGAGTATCTTTCCCTTGCCCACTGAGGGGATGCCAACAGCCACAGGGGATGTGGCCAATCCCCTGTCCATATTGGCCATAGGTGCTACACCAGAGGACTGGGTAAAAGATGAATGTTCTGAGATACAACAAATGGCCACAGCAGAGTCAACCACCTGCTGCTGAGGCAAATTTCTGGCCTGCTGTGATGACAAAGGCTGTTTGCTTAACTTTTTCTCTTAGTGGCTGGAAGAAAGACTGACCATGGGACTGACAACCTGTTCCATGGTCAAGCTGAAAATGGTGCATCTTTCCCAGGGAAGACAAACAGCAAATGCCAGTAAAACGTCCAGTCCATAGAAGCTACTTTCTTGACAGAAAAAAAAAACACAGTAAAAAGCTCTTTCAAACACTGTGGCAGCCCCATATTGGAAAATTAAACACAATTTCTCAAAGAAAATATGTTATCAGTTAGTTTACACTATTTTAAAACTGACAGAAAAATCGAGAGCTCCCTTTAAAAGTAAGTTGCAGTCTAAAGACAGTCCATTAAAACACAGCACTCCTTGCTTTAAAATATGTTCCCTGAAGAGGAAAGTAATAAAACATAAGTAAATATAAGAAAATGGAAGTTTTTTCCCCTCCCAAGGGAACTTATCTGCCCAACAAAGGAAAGCACAAGCTGACCATCGATCCTCAAAAGCATCAGAGGAGCGTACTCTTCGGTGGCAGTAAAGCTCTGGAGGGCTTCACGCCCAAACCTGTCTTTTAGTCAGCTCATCTCAGGCTGCTTGACAATATGGGCACGTGGAAGGTGCCCCGAATCTTTGGAAGCTGGCCAGCCATTATATCATTGGCAGGATAGTATATAATACATATATATGTGTGTGTGTGTATATATATATATATATATATATATATATATATATATATATATCTATGGATCACCTTCAGATGCCCGAAATCGCATTTCACTGACACGGAATCTGACGGGTCGAAAACACCGACAACGCAGATGACCGACAAGGTGAGAACCCGACAGACTCGGTAAGTGTGCGATAGAGTGAGGGATTTAGTGTTAGGGAGCGGACAGGTAAGTGTGCGATAGTGAGGGACTGTGGGTTTAGGGGTGGGTTAAGTGAGTTAGGGTTAGGGTGCAGGTAGGGTGTGTGCGAAGCGAGGGACTGTGGGTTTAGGGGTGGGTTAAGTGAGTTAGGGTTAGGGTGCAGGTAGGGTGTGTGTGCGATAGCGAGGGACTGTGGGTCTAGGGGTGGGTTAAGTGAGTTAGGGTTAGGGTGCAGGTAGGGTGAGTGTGCGGTAGTGTCGGACCTTAGGGTTAGGGTTTGGGTTAGGGATAGTGGATATGTTATGTAGTGTACTGTGTTGTTTACGTGTAGTGTGTTGGTGTAATGGTATTCGGTGTTTTGCGTTGTCGGTATTTTTTGTTGTCGGTCTTTTGGTGTCGGTGATTTGTGTGTCGGCGGTTTGGCATTTCGGGCATCTGAAGGTGATCCATATATATATATATATATATATATATATATATATATATATATACATATCTATATATATATATATATATATATATATACATAGATATATATATATATATATATATATATATATACATATATATATATATATATATATATATATATATATATATATATATATATATATATATATCTATGTATATATAGTGCATAAGTGCTTCCCTTTCTTATTAATGCTTCGTAAATCATTAATCTGCAGTAATTAATTTCTTTTATATTTTTGTCTAGATACTATAACATCTTGCAGTTATCTAGTTTTTTATTTTAATTTCATGTCTGATAACACTGAAATCAGGTAAACATTGACAGCCAACCTTACAGAAAAAGGAAAGCAAAGATTAAACATTACACCTTCTAATTTATAAGACAGTGCATATTGTACTAACCACTCACTATTTTACCCCTCCACTCATTGAAATTCTTCTACCATCTTGCACCTCCTCCTGTACTGATGTCACGAGCTAAGCAGCACCTATTGCCAGTAGTCTATTTAAATTCCTTCTAATAGGTGGAGGCTATTCATCGCACTCTACCCTCTCCTCCTGTATTATGTGCATCTTTATTCTTTTTTTTTCCGCAGTAAAAACCAAACGGTGCTGGCAAGAGTTACCTCCAACAACAATAAAATGAACAGTAAAAAACAAAGCAGGAGGTAGCAGCCACAGCAATGTAGAATAACAGCTTTATTATTAAAAGAGGTGAGCACTTTCGTGGCACCAGCCACTTCATCAGACAATAAAAGAAGAATAAAACACAGCATTTATACCAAGATTTTCATTGCCATCAACTACCCAATTAATCCTTAAAACCATATACCTTGTATAAAAAGTTTTATACCTAGTATGAAAATTTTTAAAAAGCTTAAAATTAAAAACAGCTTGACAATAGAAACAGCATATCATGTCATACAACTTAATACATACAATATAAAAGTATAAAAGTATAAAAAAGTATAAAAGGTTGAGGGGGGAGGGGGGTACTACCTACTATTTATTTAAATCTCTATTTAGAAGAATGGGTTTAATATTAATTTTGTCATTCAGGCCTACCCCAGTGTTAGCTCATTCTAGTTCCCTAGTGTCTACTCTGTTCCTAACATCTCCACCTCTATTGTCGGTATAGACTTTATCTATTACTAAAAATAAAAATGTGTGTGTCTCATCATGGTCCCTCACTGCCTAGGTAAGGCATTTGTCTCTATTCCTCTGGTGATATCATATATATGCTCCCTCATCCGGTCTCTCAGCCTTCGCGTTGTCATTCCAATGTAGAAGGCAGGACAGACTGTACAGTGTGCCAAGTATATATGTGTGTATATATATATATATATATATATATATATATATATATATATATATATATATATATATATATATATATATATATATATATATATATATATGTATGTATATATAGTGCACAAGTACTTCCCTTTCTTATTAATGCTTTGTAAATCATTAACCTGTAGTAATTAATTTCTTTTATATTTTTGTCTAGATACTATAACATCTTGCAGTTATGTAGTTTTTTATTTTAATTTCATGTCTGATAACACTGAAATCAGGTAAACATTGACAGCCAACCTTACAGAAAAAGGAAAGCAAAGATTAAACATTACACCTTCTAATTTATAAGACAGTGCATATTGTACTAACCACTCACTATTTTACCCCTCCACTCATTGAAATTCTTCTACCATCTTGCACCTCCTCCTGTAATGATGTCACGAGCTAAGCAGCACCTATTGCCAGTAGTCTATTTAAATTCCTTCTAATAGGTGGAGGCTATTCATCGCACTCTACCCTCTCCTCCTGTATTATGTGCATCTTTATTCTTTTTTTTTCCGCAGTAAAAACCAAACGGTGCTGGCAAGAGTTACCTCCAACAACAATAAAATGAACAGTAAAAAACAAAGCAGGAGGTAGTAGCCACAGCTATGTAGAATAACAGCTTTATTATTAAAAGAGGTAAGCGCTTTCGTGGCACCAGCCACTTCATCAGATAATAAAAGAAGAATAAAACACAGCATTTATACCAAGATTTTCATTGCCATCAACTACCCAATTAATCCTTAAAACCATATACCTAGTATAAAAAATGTCATACCTAGTATGAAAATTTTTAAAAAGCTTAAAATTAAAAACAGCTTGACAATAGAAACAGCATATCATGTCATACAACTTAATACATAGAATATAAAAGTATAAAAGTATAAAAAAGTATAAAAGATTGAGGGGGGTGGGGGGTACTACCTACTATTTATTTAAATCTCTATTTAGAAGAATGGGTTTAATATTAATTTTGTCATTCAGGCCTACCCCAGTGTTAGCTCATTCAAGTTCCCTAGTGTCTACTCTGTTCCTAACATCTCCACCTCTATTGTCGGTATAGACTTTATCTATTACTAAAAATAAAAATGTGTGTGTCTCATCATGGTCCCTCACATGCCTAGCTAAGGCATTTGTCTCTATTCCTCTGGTGATATCATATATATGCTCCCTCATCCGGTCTCACAGCCTTCGCGTTGTCATTCCAACGTAGAAGGCAGGACAGACTGTACAGTGTGCCAAGTATATAATATTCATACTGTCACAGTTAGCTAATATTCTGAAGGTAAACTCTTTCTTTAGATCTGAATATAGAAATCTACTTCCAGTGTCAACGAAGGTGCAGTAATTACATTTATTGCAGGGGAAGGTTCCATATCTGACTGCATTTTCTATTCTTGTTTCCATGTGTTGTGGTCCACATAATAATCTTTTTATAGATTTTTTATTCTTAAAAGCAAATCTCGGGGTCTCACCTACCAGCCTTTTAACATCATCATCAGCACATAGTATATTCCAGTTTTTTCGATATACTTCCTATAAAGATCTAATGTTACTCGAGTAGGATACTTGTACTCTCATAGGTTTCTTACTAACAGTTCCTCCATCTATGATGGTATCCATATCTGAAAAGTATGGCTTCCCTGTTCCTTCCCTTGCCTCAGATAGACCCACTAATGACTGTTGTATCTCTTTTTCTCTGTACCCTCTATGTAAGAACCTTTCCTTCATGTTCCTGATCTCTTCCTCATATTTAGTTTGATTAGCTGTGAGTTTTGATGCTCTCAGACCTTGGCCTCTTACAGTGTTCTTAAATATATGTCTTGGGTGCATGCTCTGTCTATGGAGATAGCTATTCCTATAACATTCTTTCCTATAGATTTCAGTTTCCAGAACACCTCTATCTTTTTGAAGTATCCTGACATCCAGATAATCTATAACATCATAGGAATGCTTCATTGAAAACTTAAGGAAGCTGGTACTATTATCTATTTTGTGGAAGAATGATAGAAATGAGGCTACATCACCTCCCCATAAAATAAAGAGATCATCCACAAATCTCCTGCAGAACTTCAGATGCCTTCCCATCTCAGTCAGTAGGAATTCTTTCTCCCACATAGCCATAACAATATTTGCATAGCCATTTGCACATGAAGTGCTCATGGTCACGTCATCCTTTTGTCCATATAGATTTCCTTCAAATAAAAAGATATTGTTCTCTAATATCAGTTCCATCAACAATGATAATAAATCAATAACTTGTACATCATATGTTTCGTCTTCCATTAAATACTGTTTGAAGAGCTCAACACCTGTACTATTAGGGATGACTGTGAATAGAGATTTCACATCCAACGTAATCATGAGCCATCTATCCTCCACAGCTATACTCTTACAAAATGCATACAGATCTTTTAAAAACTGTTTTGTATCAATTAATATATATATATATATATATATATATATATATATATATATACATTCTTTTTCAACACAGTTTTAAGGTGTTGCGCCACAAAAATGGACAAAGGTTCAGTACACCAGCCCCTCCCTGATACAATGGCTCTCATGGGGGGCACTCTGGGATGTTTATGTATTTTAGGGAGTCCTTGTATGATGGGTAGAACAGGTTTGTCGACTATGAAGTACTTGAATAGCTCTTGGCTAATAACTCGACACTGTAAGCATTCAAATAATGCATTGTATATTAACATGCTGCTTACATGCACCTGTTGAATATCTACTTTCTGATAAGAAATGTCATCATTCAACATTGTCAGCATAGATTCCTTATAAAAAACATAATCCATCACCACTAGAGCACCACCTTTATCAGCTGGTCTCACTGCGATGGAATGATCATTACACAAAACCTCCAAAGCTTCTTTTTCTTTTCTGTTTAAATTATAGAAGCATTTCTTAAAAATACCACTATCATGCATCTTATATATTTCTTTTATACATGCTTTTTCGAATGTCTCAATAGCAGCATTGTTTACAGGAATATAGCTACTTGGTTTCTTAAAAATGTTCACACAGCTATTACTCATATTATTGTCACCAAACTGAGATTTAAGCATAAGATTCCTAGTAAACATTTTAAGTTCTATAATATTGTCAGTCATATCCATTCTACTTGCCGGTACAAAGGATTTCCCTTTGTTCAATACACTTATCTCAGAATCAGTTAAAATCCGCCGTGATATATTCCATACTAATGGATGTTGGATTGTTGCCACATTTTCTTGAGCATCATAGGTTGTTCCTCTTCTATGGACGCTTTCCGTTTCATCCTTCCTCTGCTTGTGGAGCGGTTTTGAAAATTTGTAATTCGTATAGGATACGGTGAAGAAAGAGCCGTGCTGTCAGATGGAACTGATGACATACGGCTACTGTTAAAGTTAGTAGATACATTTCTTTCTGCAAATTTGCTGCGAGCTCCTCTCTCAGGCCTCTGTATCTCACTGCTGCTTGTGGAATCAGAGGGAGGTGTGGTAGGAAGTGGCATTACAGCATTAGAGTTCTCTAGTGTATCTCTAACAAGAGAATTGGCAGGCTCAATCGGTTGCTTAGGAACCAATTGAGATTCAATGGGCTGAGTAGAGCTACTGCTATTCACAGCATTGTTATGCTCTCTGGGCCAAGCAAAGACACGACCACTAGAAAAATCTTGTAAGTCCCTTTGCACTTTCTTTTTCTTATAGCCCATCAGTTGCTGATCATAAACAGATATAACTTCCAAGACATAGTCTAATTTTAAATCAACAATAGCATGCGGATATTTTTCATAGAGTTCTGCTTGCAGTTTACAGACATTGAATGATATAGTTAGTTCTTCTGGCTTAAAGAAATCTATTAGTAGCTGCATATAATTGTGACTGGTTTCTAAGTTAATCTGCTGCCACTTTAATAATAAATCTTTGTACATAGTTCCATATGTGGACATTTTCAGTACCCTTAAGTACCGAGGGACTATATTAAGCTTTAGACAGGCTTCAAAATAGAGTCTCTGTGACTGAACCCGTTTCAATTTCCGTAAATCATTCTCAATTTTAAACAAGTCTTTTCTCATTGCAGCAACAACATACTCATTGTTCTCTTCTTGCTGCAAATCTTGCACTAGAGGCTCTACCTCTAGCAAGGGGTTGTTTTTGACCTCAAGAAGTTCATGCAGGTTCCTTTGTATAAAATTCCTTTGATTTCCCTTTTCAGGGGCATAATCCAGTTCAATAATAGAGACCTTTCCCTCTGCCATGTCCAGCACCACTCGTAATGTAAATGAATCCGCAGTAAAAACCAAATGGTGCTGGCAAGAGTTACCTCCAACAACAATGAAATGAACAGTAAAAAACAAAGCAGGAGGTAGCAGCCACAGCTATGTAGAATAACAGCTTTATTATTAAAAGAGGTGAGTGTTTTTGGGCACCAGCCACTTCATCAGACAATGAAAGAAGAGTAAAACACAGCATTTATACCAAGATTTTCATTGCCATCAACTACCCAATTAATCCTTAAAACCATATACCTAGTATAAAAAGTTTTATACCTAGTGTGAAAATTTTTAAAAAGCTTAAAATTAAAAACAGCTTGACAATAGAAACAGCATATCATGTCATACAACTTAATACAACACCCGAGACATATATTTAAGAACACTGTAAGAGGCCAAGGTCTGAGAGCATCAAGACTCACAGCTAATCAAACTAAATATGAGGAAGAGATCAAGAACATGAAGGAAAGATTCATACATAGAGGGTACAGTGAAAAAGAGATACAACAGTCATTAGTGGGTCTATCTGAGGCAAGGGAAGGAATAGGTAAGCCATACTTTTCAGATATGGATACCATCATAGATGGAGGAACTGTTAGTAAGAAACCTATGAGAGTACAAGTATCCTACTCGAGTAACATTAGATCTTTACAGGAAGTATATCGAAAAAACTGGAATATACTATGTGCTGATGATGATGTTAAAAGGCTGGTAGGTGAGACCCCGAGATTTGCTTTTAAGAATAAAAATCTATAAAAAGATTATTATGTGGACCACAACACATGGAAACAAGAATAGAAAATGCAGTCAGATATGGAACCTTCCCCTGCAATAAATGTAATTACTGCACCTTCGTTGACACTGGAAGTAGATTTCTACATTCAGATCTAAAGAAAGTTACCTTCAGAATATTAGCTAACTGTGACAGTATGAATATTATATACTTGGCACACTGCACAGTCTGTCCTGCCTTCTACGTTGAATGACAACGCGAAGGCTGAGAGACTGGATGAGGGAGCATATATATGATATCACTAAAGGAATAGAGACAAATGCCTTAGCTAGGCATGTGAGGGACCATGATGAGACACACAAATTTTTATTTTTACTAATAGATAAAGTCTATACCGACACTAGAGGTGGAGATGTTAGGAATAGAGTAGAAACTAGGGAACTAGAATGGATTATAAGGCTTCGAGCTAACACTGGGGTAGGCCTGAATGACAAAATTAATATTAAACCCATTCTTCTAATTAGAGATTTAAAGAAATAGTAGGTAGTACCCCCCTCCCCTCCCGAACTTTTATACTTTTTTATACTTTCATATATTTTTATACTTTTATATTGTATGTATTAAGTTGTATGACACAATATGCTGTTTCTATTGTCAAGCTGTTTTTAATTTTAAGCTTTTTAAATATTTTCATACTAGGTATACAACTTTTTATACTAGGTATATGGTTTTAAGGATTAATTGGGTAGTTGATGGCAATGAAAATCTTGGTATAAATCCTGTGTTTTACTCTTCTTTCATTGTCTGATGAAGTGGCTGGTGCCACAAAAGCACTCACCTCTTTTAATAATAAAGCTGTTATTCTACATAGCTGTGGCTGCTACCTCCTGCTTTGTTTTTTACTGTTCATTCTTTTTTTTTACTCAAAAGATTTTTATTAATTTTTCCAAATAGATATGATAAACTTTTACATTTCACACAATAATAAATAAACTATTTACAAATGTACAAATGGCCTCAAATCAATTATAAACAGCAAGACAATCAGATGATTCAAATTAAGAAAGTTACACATGTTAAATGAGGTTGTTATACTTCCTAACCTCTTCATGTTGTGTCTGTTTTAAGTGTCTCAATAAGAGAGAGAACTTTATCCCAAGGATTGTTGAGCCATTTCCTAGGAAAGATTCTCATTTCTTTGATTCTTGTTTCCAACAATGCAACATCTTTCAACAGGGTTAGAAAATCCTCAAAAGTTGGAGTGGAGGAAGAATTCCATTTTCCTGAAATGCATTTCTTAGCAACTGCCAAAATAGTCCAGAGAAGATAAAGATCAATTTTTTTTTTGTAACAATAGTTTCATTTACATTCAAAAGAATTAATAACTTTGACAAATTAAAATAATCTGCGAAAATGGCTTATAAAAATTCACCAATATCATCCCAAAATTTCTTAATAAGTGGACAATCATACATGATATGAGTCCAGTCAGCTTTACATTTTATTAAACATCTCCAGCATGTTATATCATCTGATCTTTTAAATCTGGCTATTTTGTTGGGGGTATGAAAAGGTCTATGCAAATTTTTTCCACGAGAAGATTTTTCCAAACTTATGTGTTGGAGGTTAATTTAATAGAAAATAAAAGATTAGAATTATTCTCATTTGTTAACATTAAAGGATGATCTTTCAAAATAAAATTCCAAAATCTCTGATTAGGAGTAGCTTTGTAGACAATATTGATTTTATATAGTTTTGAAATTAAATTTTTCCAATTAAAATCGTTATATAACACTTCATGTAAAAGAAATATACATTTAGGCATGGATTTAAAATAAGTGCTATTAATCATTCTGCATAGATCGTGAGCATAGGGAAGTAGGCTACTAAGAGCTAACTAATCTGAATTTGATAAGTCAAATGTGTTAATTAATTGACATATATCCATAACTATCAAATTTCTCATACATTGGTACCAGCATGTAATTTTTTTTTGATTTCCATGCATTAAGAGTACTTATAATAATGTAATTGAATATTTCTTTTGTGATTCTAAACAGAAATATTAACTGTAACCATAACTTAACATCAATATTATTATTTACAAAACTCCTAAACATATTGTAAATATAATTTATATAATTCAGATTGGTAGGTTTAGTAATGTTATATTGCAAGGTAATACATAGAATATGCCAAAGTTTATTATTTTGTCCATTTAGTTGTAAATGTTTTGTTAGCTTATTTTCATTTAAGAATATAATCATATGTAAAGTTTTCCAAGCAGAAGAGAGTTTAGGATCTAACCAATTTATAACCATTTTGAAAATGGAAGCTTTAATATAAGATTCTAAATCAGGAAATTTTATTCCTCCAAATTCCCAAGGTCTAATATGATTTAGGAAATCTATTCTATTTCTTTTTGGGTACCATAGAAAGTTTATGAGAATTTTATCTCCTTTAACAGTTTTTACTGGGAAGTATTGGAATTGCTAATGCGATATAATTTATTTTTGGAAGTAAAATCATTTTTATTAGCTGTAATCTATCTTCAAATGTTAAATATAATTTATTCCATTTCTCAGTTAATAACTTTAGAGTGTTTGCAATATTATTATAGTTAGTAGTTAAAATTAGCTCTAAATTTTCGCATAATGTAATTCCTAAGCAGTTTAGTGAGGAAACTTGTTTCACAATTATCTGATCTGCAATAGTATTAGTGTTGTTTTTTTTTTTATTTAACAATAAATTATTTGACTTAGAACTATTGACCTTTAAACCTGATATATGATAGAATTCTTCAATTAATAAGTGTAGTTCATGTAATGAATCATCTGAGTTAATTAGAGTAAGAAGTATATCATCAGTTAAGAGCATTATTTTAGAATTGAATTGGTCAAGTATATTAATGCATTTAATTTTGGGACTGAAACAGATTGCAGATGAAAATAATTCTATTGCTAAAGCAAACAAGATTGGAGACATGGGACATCCTTGTTTTGTTCCCCTAGTGATTTCAATGGCTTCTGATGTGAATGGACCTAATTTAACATAAACTAGATTGTCTTTATAAATGTTTTTTATAAAAGTAATGAATTGTTTAGGAAACTTATAAATTTGTAAAATTTTAAAAAGGTAGTTCTAATTTAATGAGTCAAAGGCTTTTTCAATATCTAAAGTGATTATTAGGGCCTCCTGTTTGTCTTTATTTAAAATGTCCACTATAGTTAAAATTCTTTGAATGTTGTCATGAGCATGCCTATTATATATAAAACCAGTTTGGTCTTCACTTATTATATGAATCAAGGATATTTTGATTCTATTAACCAGAATAGACATTAGAATTTTATAATCATTGTTAAGCAGTGAGATTGGTCTATATGAATTGCAGAGAGAGGGGGGTTTATTTTCCTTTAATATGAGAGTAATCAAAGAATATCTCCATGAAGGTGGAATTATACCCTGCATATATCATTCATTTAGTGCCTTTTGCATAATTGTTATAGCAGATGTTGGTAATAACTTATATATATTTCAATTATGATTCCATCCATGCCTGGAGCCTTGTTGTTTTTACTTTGTTTGACTTTTTCATTAATTTCTTTGAGAGTTATTTGTTTTTGAATGTCCATAGTTAGACTTTTTGGTATTTTGTTTAATTTAACTGAATCCAGGCCTAGATCTGATCTGTTATGAAATGAATCTTTTTTTGTAATGTTCTGTATAATGATGTTTAAATGCCTCTAAAATATCACTTATATCTGAAACTTTTTATTGTTTTTCCCTTCATGGATTATATTTATGGTATTATTTTCAGTAGATTGTCTTTTTTATCTCATTGCTAGGTTATACATATATTTTGGGGGAAACAGAAAACGGAATGACTTTTAAATCTAATGTTTTTTTTAGTTGTAGAACAGAACAAGTTATTTACATTATTCAATGTGGTTGCAAAAAATTTTATGTGGGCCAAACTAAGAGAATGTTCAAAATCAGAATCATGGAACATTTAAGGGACATTAAAACTAATAAAATGGAAAGTCCCTTGGCACAGCATTTTGTAAAACATCATAATTCCAAATGTGATAGCTTAAGGGTAACTATTTTGGAACAGGTTCTTAGAAATGAAGCTAGTGAAGGTAGAATAAGAAATGAACTTTTAAGGAAAGAGTTGATTTTTATTTTAAAATATCAAACGTTAACCCCTAAAGGGTTAAATACTGAATGTTGTTGGAAAAGTGTGATTTAATGTATTGTTTTTTTAATTAGATAATTGGATTTATAATTGATTGTTTAATTAATTATTTAATTGTATAATGAGTTGATATTGGTGTATATATACTGTGAATGGATGTTAACTGTTACTCCTTGAAGACTTTTGTTGAGTCGAGGCGCTAGAGAATAGAAGAAAATAAAACGTTATTTTCACTGGCTGTTGTTTCTTTTGGTGGTATTCCAGTTCGTCTACAGTTGGCTACAGTTTGGTGTTGCAAGTGATTTACTTTTGTCCTTATGGCCAGTGATCCAGGTGCAAATATTCCCAGAATTTTTAGGGAGGAAAACGCAGGTACCTCCCAACGTACTCTTGATGGCTTCATTAACATCAATATGGAGCATGGTTCTGATCGTGCAGACAGAAATGTGGACATTAATCCAGGTATTCCAGTATGCGAGCGTTTTTTGGCTGAAGCCAGAAGTAAACGGGGTAGTAATCCTTTTGCGCATGTTGGAAGGCACTCCACGGAATACTCAGGTGAAGTTAAAACTTTGCTCTTGAAATTGAGGAATTTAATGGATAAAGAAATGCTAACATATTACAATTACACAAGCCTGCAAAGGAACGTAGATCTTAATATTGTACCTAGAGGCTTAAGAGCAGTGAAATTTCCGTCAGAACCATTCATAGTTATGTGTGCGACCGATAAAGCTTTTCAACAAAGATGGGAAAAAGCAGCACATTATTGTTCTATTGAATGGTTAAAAATTCTGATAGAACGTGACATTCTTAAACTCTCTAATATTAAGAAAGAAATTTCAGTGGTGTGTACCAATTTAATGACTTCCTTAGATAGGGTTAAATTTGCATGTTGTTTGACTGAGATTCAAGAGAAAATTACAACACATGAAAATAAAGTTATGGAACAGAAAATGCATAAAATACAAAGAGACTTGCGGGACTTTGAAAATGGTACAGCCTTTTTTGGTGGATCCAATCAACAGTCACACTCAAAAAGAGGTTATCCTAATGACAGCGTTAACCAACAAGCTAGAACTGTTAGTACTACTAAAGATAAGGTGAAATATGCATATAGAGTACAGAGTGACAATGATATGGATAGTGATTTTCCACCGTTGCCATCACCAGTGGATGACTGTTTCTTTTCTGAACATTTTCGCCCCCAAAGATCTTTGGGGAGGCAACAGCAACAGAAAAGAACTTACACTGAACAGGAAGCACAGAGGGGAGGGCCATATCGACCATGGCGCAAAAATAAAAGGACTAAATGGTACTAATTCTGATTTTTGTTACTCGGTTAACACAGTTATCAATTTATCTGGATGCTTTATTAGTGATGAAATTTATACTGTTTTGAATCATGGACTTAAATTTGTACCTACAGTTGTGCCAAAAAAATATGAATGTAAAATAGAGCTTTTTAAGTTTATTCATAAATTACATCTATGGTATTATTTTAACTGTATTGTTGATGGAAGTTCAAATTCTAGCGATTTATTAAATAATTCTTATAGTTTGAATAGAGAGGTGTTAGAAGTCAGTAGTGACTCATTGAATGATTCATATTTGTCTTGTGTTAGTGAGTTGAATGCTTACTGCACTATAGATACGTCGACAATTAAAACTAACACTAAATTCATGCCACCATTTATACATGAAAGGATTAAGAATTTTTACATAATGGTTGGTTTTGAAGTTGATGGAATGATGGACAGTATAAATAAAGCAAATGTGAAGTTTAACTTATCAAAAAAAGAATGGACAGAATTAATGAATTTTTCTAAACAGAATGAGTTAATAGTAAAGCCCTCAGATAAAGGCAATAAAATTGTAGTCATGCATTATATTCAATATTATAAAATGTGTATGGACCTATTAGAGGATGAGTCTATATACTGTGTAGTTCCCATAGAAGCTATATCAGTAGCTAAGGAAAATTATTTACATTTAATATATAGAGGTTTAAGATTGGGTTATTGGTCAGATATGGATGTTGAAAATAAGTTGCATATCCAAGAATGTAGCCCAGCTTACTTTTATTGTTTACCAAAAATACACAAATATATGATTAACCCTCCTGGTAGACAGATTGTTTCGGCTAGTAATTATTTTTTGCACAATTTAGGGGTGATATTACATCATGTGCTACTAAAAGAAGCAAAAAAACTTCCATCCTACATACAAGATTCGTTTGATTTTTTAAATAGAATCAAGAATGTAATTTGGTGTGAAGACATGTACTGGTTGACTTTGGATGTTAAAAGTCTCTATACCAATATTAGAAATGCTTTTGGAATAGAGGCTCTGTACAAACAGATGGGAGATTCACCACTAACACATTACATTACTGATTTGGTGAAATTCTGTTTAGAAAATAATTATTTTTATTTTGATGACAGAATTTTTCACCAAATTCAAGGAACGGCCATGGGTGCAGCATTTGCACCCATGTATGCAAACATTTTTATGGGATTGGTGGAATCTGAATATATTTACATGCATTTGTTTGTGAAGAAACATGCAACATATTATTTTAGATTTATTGATGATTTGATTTTTTTTGTGTAAGGGAGGTAAATTGGAAAGTGATAAATTTGTTAAGGATATACAAATTAATAGGTTTAATATTAAGTTTGATGGTATACAATGTGGTGAGAATGTTTCCTTCTTGGATATTAATTTACAAGGAATTATAGGCAAACCTATAGTTACTAGCATACATAGAAAGTTTGATTGTTTAAACCAATTTTTGATGGGCACCAGTTGTCATCCAAAGCATACGTTAGAAGCTTTACCGTATAGTGAATTTTTAAGAACATCTCGTATTTGTAATAATGAAAAAGATTTTTTAAAGGAGATAAAGAATACAACAGAAATGTTTATAAAAAGGTAATGTGATAGTCAACTAATAAATTTAAGTAGAAATAAAATATTTAATAAAAGATACAACAGGGGACCTCAATATTGGAGAAAACAAAATAAGGTAATAGATATGAATAATAAAGAAGACCTGGATAAAATTTTTATGGTCTCTACATTTAATATATGTAGTGAAGACATCAGGAGATGTATTTTACATTTTTGGAAGTTCTTACAGAACTTTAGAGAACTGGATGAGTTGATGAAAAATAAGTTAAAGTTTGCCTATAAGAGAGGGAGAAACATTAAGGATATAATAATACACACTAAATTTATGAAGCCTATGGAGAGAATATATGGACAAATTAGGAGTAAAGGAACAATACCATGTGGAAAATGTAAAATTTGCGCTCATGTAGAAAATGTCTTTCCTTATATTAACGGAATGACTTTTAAATCTAATGTTTTTTTTTTTGTTGTACAACAGAACAAGTTATTTACATTATTCAATGTGGTTGCAAAAAATTTTATGTGGGCCAAACTAAGAAAATGTTCAAAATCAGAATCATGGAACATTTAAGGGACATTAAAACTAATAAAATGGAAAATCCCTTGGCGCAGCATTTTGTAAAACATCATAATTCCAAATGTGATAGCTTAAGGGTAACTATTTTGGAACAGGTTCTTAGAAATGAAGCTAGTGAAGGTAGAATAAGAAATGAACTTTTAAGGAAAGAGTTGATTTTTATTTTAAAATATCAAACGTTAACCCCTAAAGGGTTAAATACTGAATGTTGTTGGAAAAGTGTGATTTAATGTATTGTTTTTTAATTAGATAATCGGATTTATAATTGATTGTTTAATTAATTATTTAATTGTATAATGAGTTGATATTGGTGTATATATACTGTGAATGGATGTTAACTGTTACTCCTTGAAAGCTTTTGTTGAGCCGAGGTGCTAGAGAATAGAAGAAGAAAATAAAACGTTATTTTCACTGGCTGTTGTTTCTTTTGGTGGTATTCCAGTTCGTCTACAGTTGTCTACAGTTTGGTGTTGCAAGTGAAACAGAAAAGGGGTTTAGTTTTAGTTTTTCTAAAGCCAAATTGGTTTTATGGGTTAGAATATCATTATATTTCTTAGTTAGTTCTCCAATTTCTTTTTTTTTAGTAACTGAATCTTTCAGAACATTAGTGTTGATTTCTATGATTTGTTTCTGAATATTAATTAATTCTGATTGCCATTCTTTTAATTTGTTATTGAACCATGAAATCATTTTACCATATAGGCAAGCTTTTAAGGAGTCCCATAAAATGACTATGTTTGTATTACTAGTATGATTTGTATCTAAGAAATATTGTATTTCCGAATCTAACCATGGCTTGAAATGCTTTAACTTAGTGATATAGGCTGGTATTCTTTTAGTAAGAGTCAATCTCTTAAAATCAGTTTGAATTTCAAGAATAAGAGAGTTATGATCCGAAAAGTGGCAAGGGACTATAGAAAAATAGGATATTTTCATTTTAAGTCTTGGGATACAAAGACTTTATCAATTCTTGTTTTTGCATTAAATCTATAATCACTATAAGAGAAAACTAATGAATTATCATTCTTGAAATTAAAATTATCTAATAGTAGCAAATTGTCTACCCATTATTTGAGTGTTTTTCCTGTTGAAGTGATGCAAAAAGGTCTTTTGTTGGTAGTCTCCAAGCTATCTAAAGTACAATTGAAATCTCCTCCCAAGATTAAGTTACCCTTTGAGACTATATTGATAAGATCTATATGTTTTTTGATTGCCCTACTCCTATACCAGGAAACCAATATAAGTTCACCAAAGTCCAAATTCTATTGCTAAGTCTTAAAATTACTATTCATAGAA
This sequence comes from Protopterus annectens, assembly GCF_019279795.1. Lineage (NCBI taxonomy): Eukaryota > Metazoa > Chordata > Ceratodontiformes > Protopteridae > Protopterus > Protopterus annectens. Next base: position 774,149,594 of record NC_056747.1, on the reverse strand, counting down.
GACGTTCTTTGTCTTCATAATTGTATAGAACTTGAGGATTAGTGACATTTTTTCTCCATAATACTAAGACTCCTCTGTTTTTTTTTTTTTTTTTTTTGCTATATGAGGAATTAGATAATCTTAGATATTCATTTTGGTCCCATATGAACTTATCATTAGCTTTAAAGTGAGTTTCAGATATTTGAGTAAATTTGATCTTTTCCTTGGAATATTTAAACCAGTCACATTTAAAGAAATTAACTTTATATCCATCTTATTTATTTGCAATTAAAAGATATTTGAAATAAGTATATTGACCAAGTAATTTGTTATTTAAGTTTTGGATGACTTTTTTACATGTATTAAATATAAAATACAGTTTATTGTTTCCTTTTGAGATATGTAAAAGTGAGTTTAATTGAGACCAGAAGGGAAAGAGAATATATGTAGAGTGGGCAAAATCAAATAAAAGTATATGAAAGAATGATAAACAACCCTTAAACAAACATGGAATGATAAACATTCCTAATCTGACAGAACAAAATGTTCAGTCAGAAATACTCTCATTTCCAAAATTAGATCTAGACCAAAGTAGATTTGAATTTCCATTTTGTAGTCTTGGAGCAAATTCTTTATTTATTTATTTATTTTTTATAATTTTAGAGTGGTAAGAATGAGATAAATGTTAATTACTATGTCTTAAATTTTTAGATTGGTTTCCCTAGTAGGATAAACATTTATGATTTTAAAATGATAATAGTATCATCAACTAATAAGATATGAAATTGTAACTAAATAGTATTTTCCATATATAAAATAAAATTATTCCAAACATAAAACATCTATTTATAGCATAATAGTATGCATGAAGCAACTTTGTTATCTAGAATGACATATAGAACATTTAAGATTAGTTATATTATGTTCCATGCAAACTAAGTTCAATACTTGTGATTAAATCATGTAATTACATGTCATAATAATTCCTGTATCTACAATCTAAAAGTCATTATGTGAGAAACCAGATATGTAAATTAATTTGTTCCAACTTTTGCATTGTACAATTAGAACATCATAGATAGATGTTAAGTTAATCTAGAATCTTTGCATCATTAAATAATTTTTATAGAACATACATTCAATATATGTCTTATGAGAAACATTATATATTTTTTGTGAGAGATGTTAATAATAGTGTCAGTATAGGTTAGGCATTCACTTTTCATTTGTTTGAATAGTTTCTATAATAACATATAATAGGTTAGTAATTATATAATATCATCACCTTACGCACAGTATAAGAAATGCTTCAGTTCCAAGCTTTTTATCTGCCTGAACCTTTTGTCAAGATTATTCAAATTATATGACATTCAAGTATATTTTCCTGTATTTTTTTATCATCAAACTCATTCCATTAATGATGTTTAGAGACTAATATTTCCTGATGTTATATAACTTCTGAAGCGATAACATACAAGTGCTTCTCTATGACTTTTTATTTACTATAGTACAGTTGAATGTAGGTAACAATATAACATCATTTCCTCACATACATATGTTAATTATACTTTATCCATGTACTTTCACTGAAGTAGTTTAACAGCATATGTCACAAGAAACTATGTATAAAATGACTCATGACTGACACAACTTTCTGGTATAACATTACATTACAGAGCAGTTTGCATGTAAGGCAGGGGCGGCTCGTGGCATAGGGCTGCCGGACTGCAGCCCCCTCAAAAATAAAAAAAGAAAGAAAAAAAAATGAAAAATAAAAAAAAATATTTTTTTAAAATTCACAGACTTCGCGCATGGACCGAGTCCCGACTTATCGGTCTATGCGCATGCTCAAGGCAGACTTCGCGCATGGACCGAGTCCCGACTTATCGGTCTATGCGCATGCTCAAGGCAGCCCGGCCGTCCCCATAGGGGGACACAAGGAGACGTCTGTGCACTTTTACAGTGCACAGACCCACCAGGGAGCATTGGGATCTCGCGGGTCTTCAGTATCGCGGGAAGGATGTATGTACGGACGTTAACTCTGGATGTATTCATTCAGGTAAGGTGCCTTTTAATTTACAATGTTTATTTTTATTGAGTTTGTGCTTTTTATTTGTGTATGGTGCTTGAGTTTGTGCTTTTTATTTGTGTATGGTGCTTGTGCTTTACTGGAGTTTGTGTATGGTGCTTGTGCTGTACTGGAGTTTGTGTATGGTGCTTGTGCTGTACTGGAGTTTGTGTATGGTGCTTGTGCTGTACTGGAGTTTGTGTATGGTGCTTGTGCTGTACTGGAGTTTGTGTATGGTGCTTGTGCTGTACTGGAGTTTGTGTATGGTGCTTGTGCTGTACTGGAGTTGTGTGTGTGTGTGTGTGTGTGTGTGTGTAAATGCCCCAGGTGCTTATGGTGGTGTGGTAGGGAATGCCTCAGGCTTGAACCCTGTACCCTGTATGCAGGTGTTAAAGACTTGAGTTCCCTACCCACCACCATTTGTAAAAAAATTTCAGATTTTTACCTCATATTCGATCTGATCTGTTCCTCATAATATCTGTGGTTTGTAAATGTTGCAATGCTTGATATTTGATGGTGTGGTAGTAGCATTGTTGCCTCACAGCTGCAGGTTCTTGGGTTTGATTCTTGGCTGGGGTTCCTTCTTTGTGGGGTCTGTATCTTCTCCCTGTGTTTGTGTGGGTTTGCTTTTGTGCCCTCCCATGTTACAAAGACATGTCTGCATTATTTCTTCCTGGGCCTCTGCTGAAAATTGTTTATTTGTTCCAAGTCAGACTGTCCTGATTAACAAATGTTAAATAAAATTGACAGGCATTTGAATTTCAGACTTAAGGGTTTCTGAATGTTTAATTCCTTGCATATTTGATGGTGCAGTGGTAGTATTGTTGCCTCACAGCTATAGGTTTTCTGGTTTGATTCTTGGTTGGGGTGGCTTCTGTGTGGAGTCTGCATCTCCTCCATGTGTTTGTGTGGATTTGCTCTGGTGCCCTGCCATTTTACAAAGACGTGTCTGCAGTTTTAATCCCTGCTGAAAATTGGTTTTGTTCTGTCCGCAGTAAAATTGACAGGCATTTGAATTTCAGACTTCAGGTTTCTGAATGTTTAATTCCTTGCATAATTGATGGTGTGGTGATAGTATTGTTGCCTCACAGCTATAGGTTTTCTGGTTTGATTCTTGGTTGGGGTGGCTTCTGTTTGGAGTCTGCATCTCCTGCCTGTGTTTGTGTGGATTTGCTCTGGTGCCCTGCCATTTTACAAAGATGTGTCTGCAGTTTTAATCCCTCGTCTCTGCTGAAAATTGTTTTGTTCTGTCCGCAGTAAAATTGACAGGCATTTGAATTTCAGACTTCAGGTTTCTGAATGTTTAATTCCTTGTATAATTGATGGTGCAGTGATAGTATTGTTACCTCACAACTATAGGTTTTCTGGTTTGATTCTTGGTTGGGGTGGCTTCTGTCTGCATCTCCTCCCTGTATTTGTGTGGATTTGCTCTGGTGCCCTGCCATTTTACAAAGACGTGTCTGCAGTATTAATCCCTGCATCTCTGCTGAAAATTGTTTTTGTTCTGTCCGCAGTAAAATTGACAGGCATTTGAATTTCAGACTTCAGGTTTCTGAATGTTTAACTCCTTGCAGATTTGATGGTGCAGTGGTAGTATTGTTGCCTCACAGCTATAGGTTTTCTGGTTTGATTCTTGGTTGGGGTGGCTTCTGTGTGGAGTCTGCATCTCCTCCATGTGTTTGTGTGGATTTGCTCTGGTGCCCTGCCATTTTACAAAGACGTGTCTGCAGTTTTAATCCCTGCTGAAAATTGGTTTTGTTCTGTCCGCAGTAAAATTGACAGGCATTTGAATTTCAGACTTCAGGTTTCTGAATGTTTAATTCCTTGCATAATTGATGGTGCGGTGGTAGTATTGTTGCCTCACAGCTATAGGTTTTCTGGTTTGATTTTTGGTTGGGGTGGCTTCTGTTTGGAGTCTGCATCTCCTGCCTGTGTTTGTGTGGATTTGCTCTGGTGCCCTGCCATTTTACAAAGATGTGTCTGCAGTTTTAATCCCTCTCGTCTCTGCTGAAAATTGTTTTGTTCTGTCCGCAGTAAAATTGACAGGCATTTGAATTTCAGACTTCAGGTTTCTGAATGTTTAATTCCTTGTATAATTGATGGTGCAGTGATAGTATTGTTACCTCACAACTATAGGTTTTCTGGTTTGATTCTTGGTTGGGGTGGCTTCTGTCTGCATCTCCTCCCTGTATTTGTGTGGATTTGCTCTGGTGCCCTGCCATTTTACAAAGACGTGTCTGCAGTATTAATCCCTGCATCTCTGCTGAAAATTGTTTTTGTTCTGTCCGCAGTAAAATTGACAGGCATTTGAATTTCAGACTTCAGGTTTCTGAATGTTTAATTCCTTGCAGATTTGATGGTGCAGTGGTAGTATTGTTGCCTCACAGCTATAGGTTTTCTGGTTTGATTCTTGGTTGGGGTGGCTTCTGTGTGGAGTCTGCATCGCCTCCATGTGTTTGTGTGGATTTGCTCTGGTGCCCTGCCATTTTACAAAGACGTGTCTGCAGTTTTAATCCCTGCTGAAAATTGGTTTTGTTCTGTCCGCAGTAAAATTGACAGGCATTTGAATTTCAGACTTCAGGTTTCTGAATGTTTAATTCCTTGCATAATTGATGGTGTGGTGGTAGTATTGTTGCCTCACAGCTATAGGTTTTCTGGTTTGATTCTTGGTTGGGGTGGCTTCTGTTTGGAGTCTGCATTTCCTGCCTGTGTTTGTGTGGATTTGCTCTGGTGCCCTGCCATTTTACAAAGATGTGTCTGCAGTTTTAATCCCTGCGTCTCTGCTGAAAATTGTTTTGTTCTGTCCGCAGTAAAATTGACAGGCATTTGAATTTCAGACTTCAGGTTTCTGAATGTTTAATTCCTTGTATAATTGATGGTGCAGTGATAGTATTGTTACCTCACAACTATAGGTTTTCTGGTTTGATTCTTGGTTGGGGTGGCTTCTGTCTGCATCTCCTCCCTGTATTTGTGTGGATTTGCTCTGGTGCCCTGCCATTTTACAAAGACGTGTCTGCAGTATTAATCCCTGCATCTCTGCTGAAAATTGTTTTGTTCTGTCCGCAGTAAAATTGACAGGCATTTGAATTTCAGACTTCAGGTTTCTGAATGTTTAATTCCTTGCAGATTTGATGGTGCAGTGGTAGTATTGTTGCCTCACAGCTATAGGTTTTCTGGTTTGATTCTTGGTTGGGGTGGCTTCTGTGTGGAGTCTGCATCTTCTCCATGTGTTTGTGTGGATTTGCTCTGGTGCCCTGCCATTTTACAAAGACGTGTCTGCAGTTTTAATCCCTGCTGAAAATTGGTTTTGGTCTGTCCGCAGTAAAATTGACAGGCATTTGAATTTCAGACTTCAGGTTTCTGAATGTTTAATTCCTTGCATAATTGATGGTGCGGTGGTAGTATTGTTGCCTCACAGCTATAGGTTTTCTGGTTTGATTCTTGGTTGGGGTGGCTTCTGTTTGGAGTCTGCATCTCCTGCCTGTGTTTGTGTGGATTTGCTCTGGTGCCCTGCCATTTTACAAAGATGTGTCTGCAGTTTTAATCCCTGCGTCTCTGCTGAAAATTGTTTTGTTCTGTCCCGCAGTAAAATTGACAGGCATTTGAATTTCAGACTTCAGGTTTCTGAATGTTTAATTCCTTGTATAATTGATGGTGCAGTGATAGTATTGTTACCTCACAACTATAGGTTTTCTGGTTTGATTCTTGGTTGGGGTGGCTTCTGTCTGCATCTCCTCCCTGTATTTGTGTGGATTTGCTCTGGTGCCCTGCCATTTTACAAAGACGTGTCTGCAGTATTAATCCCTGCATCTCTGCTGAAAATTGTTTTTGTTCTGTCCGCAGTAAAATTGACAGGCATTTGAATTTCAGACTTCAGGTTTCTGAATGTTTAATTCCTTGCAGATTTGATGGTGCAGTGGTAGTATTGTTGCCTCATAGCTATAGGTTTTCTGGTTTGATTCTTGGTTGGGGTGGCTTCTGTGTGGAGTCTGCATCTCCTCCATGTGTTTGTGTGGATTTGCTCTGGTGCCCTGCCATTTTACAAAGACGTGTCTGCAGTTTTAATCCCTGCTGAAAATTGGTTTTGTTCTGTCCGCAGTAAAATTGACAGGCATTTGAATTTCAGACTTCAGGTTTCTGAATGTTTAATTCCTTGCATAATTGATGGTGCGGTGGTAGTATTGTTGCCTCACAGCTATAGGTTTCCTGGTTTGATTCTTGGTTGGGGTGGCTTCTGTTTGGAGTCTGCATCTCCTGCCTGTGTTTGTGTGGATTTGCTCTGGTGCCCTGCCATTTTACAAAGATGTGTCTGCAGTTTTAATCCCTCGTCTCTGCTGAAAATTGTTTTGTTCTGTCCAGTAAAATTGACAGGCATTTGAATTTCAGACTTCAGGTTTCTGAATGTTTAATTCCTTGTATAATTGATGGTGCAGTGATAGTATTGTTACCTCACAACTATAGGTTTTCTGGTTTGATTCTTGGTTGGGGTGGCTTCTGTCTGCATCTCCTCCCTGTATTTGTGTGGATTTGCTCTGGTGCCCTGCCATTTTACAAAGACGTGTCTGCAGTATTAATCCCTGCATCTCTGCTGAAAATTGTTTTGTTCTGTCCGCAGTAAAATTGACAGGCATTTGAATTTCAGACTTCAGGTTTCTGAATGTTTAACTCCTTGCAGATTTGATGGTGCAGTGGTAGTATTGTTGCCTCACAGCTATAGGTTTTCTGGTTTGATTCTTGGTTGGGGTGGCTTCTGTGTGGAGTCTGCATCTCCTCCATGTGTTTGTGTGGATTTGCTCTGGTGCCCTGCCATTTTACAAAGACGTGTCTGCAGTTTTAATCCCTGCTGAAAATTGGTTTTGTTCTGTCCGCAGTAAAATTGACAGGCATTTGAATTTCAGACTTCAGGTTTCTGAATGTTTAATTCCTTGCATAATTGATGGTGCGGTGGTAGTATTGTTGCCTCACAGCTATAGGTTTTCTGGTTTGATTCTTGGTTGGGGTGGCTTCTGTTTGGAGTCTGCATCTCCTGCCTGTGTTTGTGTGGATTTGCTCTGGTGCCCTGCCATTTTACAAAGATGTGTCTGCAGTTTTAATCCCTCGTCTCTGCTGAAAATTGTTTTTGTTCTGTCCGCAGTAAAATTGACAGGCATTTGAATTTCAGACTTCAGGTTTCTGAATGTTTAATTCCTTGTATAATTGATGGTGCAGTGATAGTATTGTTACCTCACAACTATAGGTTTTCTGGTTTGATTCTTGGTTGGGGTGGCTTCTGTCTGCATCTCCTCCCTGTATTTGTGTGGATTTGCTCTGGTGCCCTGCCATTTTACAAAGACGTGTCTGCAGTATTAATCCCTGCATCTCTGCTGAAAATTGTTTTTGTTCTGTCCGCAGTAAAATTGACAGGCATTTGAATTTCAGACTTCAGGTTTCTGAATGTTTAATTCCTTGCAGATTTGATGCTGCAGTGGTAGTATTGTTGCCTCATAGCTATAGGTTTTCTGGTTTGATTCTTGGTTGGGGTGGCTTCTGTGTGGAGTCTGCATCTCCTCCATGTGTTTGTGTGGATTTGCTCTGGTGCCCTGCCATTTTACAAAGACGTGTCTGCAGTTTTAATCCCTGCTGAAAATTGGTTTTGTTCTGTCCGCAGTAAAATTGACAGGCATTTGAATTTCAGACTTCAGGTTTCTGAATGTTTAATTCCTTGCATAATTGATGGTGCGGTGGTAGTATTGTTGCCTCACAGCTATAGGTTTTCTGGTTTGATTCTTGGTTGGGGTGGCTTCTGTTTGGAGTCTGCATCTCCTGCCTGTGTTTGTGTGGATTTGCTCTGGTGCCCTGCCATTTTACAAAGATGTGTCTGCAGTTTTAATCCCTGCGTCTCTGCTGAAAATTGTTGTTGTTCTGTCCGCAGTAAAATTGACAGGCATTTGAATTTCAGACTTCAGGTTTCTGAATGTGTAATTCCTTGTATAATTGATGGTGCAGTGATAGTATTGTTACCTCACAACTATAGGTTTTCTGGTTTGATTCTTGGTTGGGGTGGCTTCTGTCTGCATCTCCTCCCTGTATTTGTGTGGATTTGCTCTGGTGCCCTGCCATTTTACAAAGACGTGTCTGCAGTATTAATCCCTGCAGCTCTGCTGAAAATTGTTTTTGTTCTGTCCGCAGTAGAATTGACCGGCATTTGAATTTCAAACTTCATGTTCTTCAGAATACATAGTAGCACAACCTTTTTTTTCTAGCAATTTTCTAAGTTTATAAGATGAATATTTTAAATTTGTCCCTATTTTTGGGACTGTATTCCCCCATTATTGGCTTCGTCCAGGTTTTTGTGCTAAGGTTGACAGCTATGGCAAGAACTGAATTCACTGAATATGGACTGTAGAATTGTGCATATTTACTGATAAAGGTGCACTGTAGAATTGTGCATATTTACTGATAATGGTGGACTGTAGAATTGTGCATATTTACTAATAATGGTGGACTGTGGAATTGTGCATATTTACTAATAATGGTGGACTGTAGAATTGTGTATATTTACTAATAATGGTGGACTGTGGAAGTCTGAGTAGACTTATTTATGATAAATATTCTCAACTGGGCAGTTTTGCCATTATGGGTGCATATGTTTTGTTTCATTGCTTACTGGAAAAATGTTCAAAACAAATTTAAAACACCCTCTAACAAGTGTACTGTATTGTACAAGGAATATAATTTTTAGTACAATGAGGAAGGTGTATCAAAGAGCACATGTATGTTTCATATGCAAGGGGCCTATGATTCGAAAACAGCCCAAAATTAATCTTTATCTGCCACTGGCAAAATGTATTTTCTTTGAATGTGGGTTTCAATGCTGTTTCAATGAATGTGAGTTTCAAGGGCAGAGAAGTTTTAATGCTAAGTTTTCATTGTGAGACTGCATTGCTTTGTTTAACAGATGACTTAATGTTTGTGCTGTAAAATACAAAATACAACTTTCAAATGAAGTCGAATCATTGAAGTAAAGCAGTATGCACATTAGTGTTTATGGTAAATGGAGTGAAATAGCCAAGTAATGGTTAATTGGAATGGCTGCAGAGGCTCCAGTTCAACCATTATTTTGTCAGGGGAAGGGCAGCAAACTCAGACAGGCCCAGCTGAACTATACCTCCCAACTGTCCAGATTTTCAAAGAATGAATAGATTTTTGCTTCTTATTTTTGGTTTGTTGTTCATAAAATTTGTAGTTTTAATTCCTAAATGATTTGCCAGAAGTCACTAAATAATAAGTTTCAGACTTCATAACCTTCATAAAATGCATGTTAAAGTAAGAGCCGTTCTATCAACTGTCTCAATTTATACAAGAGCAATTTTAGTACTGTTTATATGTGCCCCAATATATTTGGCCTTGTTCAGATTTACTGCATTAACAGGTTGAGAGGTACATGCAAATAAATTGCTTTATAGAATTAGGCATAGCCAACCTCTCAACTGTCCCCAATTTTTGGCTCAAAATGTTGCTCTTCCCCTAATAATCCCTCCATAAAATAGCAATTTTGGAAGAAAACATGGAGGGTTTACAATTAAGAAATAACTGTAATAATCAAAGTTATAGATTACTTGAAATGCATGTAGATTCTTTTATTTTGTCAGCTGCTCAAGGTAGCAGTACTAATATTAAAGTGTCCCTTCTTTGACAGGTAGAAGCTGTATTGTGTGTCTATTTTATATTTTTGCATCACATTTTTGGTCCATTTTTCATAAAATTGTGTCTTTTGGCAAATTAGTGACAAATCACTAAAGACTGAAGTTAGAAAATGACAGACATTTGAGTTTCAGATTTTATACCCTTCAGAAAATTCATACTAATGCAAGACCTATTCTATTATCTTTCTAAGTTTATTAGAGCAATATTTAAAAATTGTCCTTATTGTTGTGCCTTTGTCCCACTTCTGTGTATGGCTTTGTCCAGATTTCTTGCTCTTGAAGTTGAGAGGTATGACAAATGTGTCAGGGCCATCACAGTCAGCCAGAGAGATTTCAAATTGTGACATGCTTGTTGCACCCCACTCCCCATGTAGTGACTCTGGATGTGTCCAAGCAAGGCAAGGAGTAGTTGTATCTACCTTGGATGGGGAGGACACACTGCATAAGTACTACAGTGGCTTTTCATCTGTCCTTGATTTTGCAGAATGGTCTGGTTTCTGTCATATTTTTGTACTGTTGATTTATGCTTATTACTCAAAGTGCCTGTTGCTCTGTGTTTAAGTAGCAATGCTTTAATGACCATAAGGTAAGCTTGTCTGACATCGTAAGATGCAAGTAAGCTTTAATAAGCATACTGTTAAAGAATTGCCAACATTGAAAGCCTTTCTGTTGTTGCCATGCAGAGAATACTTGACTAGATAATGTATAAGCCTTGGGTATTAAAGGACAGGATTCCATTATTTTAAAAAGCTCATTACACTTGTTGGAGACTTCCAGTCATCTCTACAGGCTTTACCCGTAAACTAAACAGAATGCCAATCATGTGTGGTCCATAACCTGTACAGTAATCCTTTAAGCAATGTATCTTGAGCTTGTTTCTTGTTTGCTTTTCATTTTTACTTTTATCATGTTTTCCCCATGAAACAAGTTGTCAGGCAGCAGGTCTTTTTGGATAAGAAACATTTTTACAAGTGGGGCATCACATAGATTTCTACTTTCAGCATGTTGCTTGGTACTTTAATAAAGCTGAATATATTATAATTAGAACTGCAGTGCAAGGAGAAGTGGTTTGAGTTGAGTGCTTCTGGTTTTCTTATACTTGATTTTGACTGGCATTCCAGTAATGTATTTAAAAGTAATTTATTTTTCATGCCTCACAACCTTTTGTTTCCATCTAGATATTAAGTAAGCTGTCATGCAGCCAATGCATTGAAATATTTTTATTCTTCTACACTTATTTTTGTCTTGATTGGACTTTCATAATGATGGTTTGCCACCCAGGGCAGCGTATTTAATTAAAGTTAGTTTTTTTGTGGTTTTGTGCATAGCTCCTCCCCTTTATGGTTGACCACACCCCTTCCCTTTGACCCCGCCCATTCAGCGTCTCCTGCAGCCCCCCTGTGATTTGAAGTCACCAGCCGCCACTGATGTAAGGAATAAATATGCTTTGTTTTTTACTATTCTCATATCTCCAGTTTGAAAAAGCAACTTATCATTAATTTGAAATGGATCTTATTTGGAATATCACAGTTAGTAGATATTTAGATTCCTATCACAATAAAGAGAGCCACAGATTCATTACTTGCAGATAAACAATATATAAACAGGACTCTCGGCTTATTTTACTACACATCTCAGTTACTATGTAATAATAATATGGTATTCAGAGTGGAGGTATTTATTATATTATAAGTAACATATCTATTCTACCTATTGTGACTTTCCAAATATTTGCTACATTCAATTAGTAAACGTGTTATGGGTTATTCAGTCATGCAACCTGGCTTGATCAAACTGCAAGAGACAAGGCATACAGGTAAATTCATTTGTGAGTGCTATTAAAAGTGCCTATCTTCCAATGAAATACTTCCATTTTAGATTTTCCTTAAAATATAAACTAAATCAAGATGTTCCAAGCCCATTTATACTTTACCCACCCCTTACTACTTTAAATTGAAGTATTTTTCAATCTCATTATAAATGCTCCTTTATACTAACTAGAAGCTGAAACTAATATGTTCTGAGTAATTTCCATTTCATTTTACTTGATGTTTCAAGCATGTGTGGTTCATAACAGTCATTTGATTGTTTTATTAGTAGTGCTAATGGTATGCTTTAAGCACATTCTAACTTTCTTGGTGTACCTTCACCAACATTTTTATTTTTTTTTATTTAATATTATTTTGCCGAGTTTAAACATTTAGGAGGTCTTCTATCACTTTAAAATAATAAGGAAGTGCCTGTATATAAGCATAACTATGTCGCCGACGTATATTCTCAGTAGTTTGAACAGGAAGCTATTCGTGTTAGCAACTAACCTTAACATTGCCCAATCTCAGTCAACAAGTTAACAGAGGGCTCGGACAGAAACATATCAACTCCTTCAAGAAATGCTTTCTATTTTAATCAAGGAGGCAATATAAGTGAAACATCAACCACTAGATGCTACTGTAGCTTCCTTAAACCATTCCTTCCTCTAACTTTATGTAGAATTATTATTATTTTACTTTTTTTCCAAAACTGTGTCTTAATATAAATGCAATGCTCATTTCTTAAGAACTAATGATGTACGAGCATTTCACAGTTAATGTGATGATTGCATTCGTATGCTCGCAGGAGACACAGAGTCAGTGTCAAAAGTCTCTTGTCTCGAGCAAGTTGATTTAGAACGAAAAGGCAGTTTAACAGAAAAAATAATGAGACTGCTTTTGTTACAATGAACCACTAATATCTAACTATTTCCAACAACTTTAAAGTGCATTTCAATCTGGAGATAATAACAAATGTAGCCATGACTCCTATTATTCATTAATAATATATTAGTGAAAGCATAAACATCTATTATAAAACTAATATCCCACTTTTGGTGATTTCATGAGAGAGAAAAAAATAGATACATTTCTACTTAACAGTTCTCTACAAATTCTACCCTCTTTTGTTAATGAGCAGATAACTATATCAAGTAAACTGTTCTTCTCTGACTATTATGTTTTGATGTTAATTAAGAATAAAGCACATGTATGCATTGACTATTATATTTAGATGTTAGTTAAGCATAAAACACATAATGCATTTATGTAGAAACAGTATAAGAAATGGTGATGTTACTGATAAAAATAAATACTGTACATGTCTTTTACCTTTAGAAAGAAATTCAACCTAAGTAGATTCTTTGAGAGAAGTGGCAGAGATAGTGCTTTTTGTCTCAGTTCTTTGCTTCTTTTTCTTCACATCAGTCCATGTGTTTTTCTCAGGAGATCTTTTCAGAGAGGTAGTTGAAGACCAATCCATCTCTTCTGGGACTGATATTATGTTGTTGTTTCTAATGAAAGTAATTGCATCTTCAGTTTCACTAAATGTTCTCATTTCATTTGAGAAAAAAATCCTTATTTATGCAGGATATGCTAGTTGGGCTTTTATTTTATTTTGCTTGAGTAATTTCACAAGTGGCCAGGCTTTTTTTCTCATTTCCATTACTCTGGAAGAATAGTCATTATCAAACCTAATATGATTCTGCTTATATTTCAGTGGACTTTTTCTCCATGCAGATCTAAGAATTAGTTCTTTGTCTGAGTAGGAAAGAAATTTTACTACAATAGATCTAGGCATGGAGGTAGATAATGAAGGAACAGGTTTCCCTATAGCTCTATGAGCCCTTTATATGCCATAGGAAATACCCTCTTTTAAGTCAAGAAAGTCAGGTAACCGAGAGTTTAAAAATAAAATGATATCACCTTCAGTCTTCTCAGGTAATCGAAAGATTCTTATGTTCGTCCTCCTTTCTCTGTTTTCTAAATCATCCACCTTGTTGGTAAGCCATTTATTTTGTTGCTGAAGTAAATCTCCCTGCATTTCTTCTTCCTTAAGCCTTCCAACTATGTCAGATAGAGACTCATCGATGTTTAATATTTTGGTTTGGTGTTGCTGTATCAGTTCTTTGAAAGTTTATGACAGCTTTCTTTTAGGTTTTCTAAGTTGTCTTTAAAACTGTCCATTTTTAATGATAACTCTTGTAATGTAGAGGACATCAGCTGAATTTCTTTCCTCAGAGTAGTTTCTGAGTGAGAGTTCTTTGAGCCACTCATTCTCCCAGAATAGTTTTAAACTCCAGAAAATTCTGACAGGAAATTTTTGATGAATATATTCCAAAGTTAGTATACTAGTAGTAGTAATGTTGACCAAGGTTGTCTGATAATGTTTTCCAAAGAAACTTAGTTAATTTCCTGTTATTTAGAGTAAGTTTATGGAGCTCCCAAAAAGTGCTGCAATCAGTCTGCCATCTCAGCATGGAATCCTGCATCTTTATTCTTGAAATGCAGTAACTTGACTCACCCAACAACTTCAGCAATATGATTTGCCACCATTACCACTGCCAACAGGGTTTTAAATCTCTTTTACAAAAAGTATTCCTTGCTGTCTGTCCACTGTTGAGTCCACAGCCAGTAAGTGGCACTCCCATAGATACTCATCCCGTGCATATTCTACCTGCAGGATTCCTTTCCTAGCTTTTTCCTCTCCTTTCTTACCTTTTCATTTTTTTAAATATATGCTGCACTTACTGACTAGCAGCAACTCTGTGTCTAGGAAAGCAATGAAGCCAGTGTGATCTGTAACCGCGTTTACTTTTTTGTTCTTCTTTTTAACCATTCTGCCTATCCATAATTCACCTGACAGTACTGATTCCCTGACTCATGAAATGATAACCAGCTTTCTTTCCTACTTGTCTAATGCAGATAACAGCCTCTCCATCCTACCTCCTTGTCTACAAACTACTGTATGTTGTTTCCTCCCAGCAGTACCACTATTGTCCTGTTTAGGTTCCTCAGCATTAAGAAACATCCATAGAGCAACACCAGAGCTGCTACTCAGCTAACCCTAAAAGCCTTATCTGTTCCTGTTAAGCCTGTCCCAGTAAATTCTGATGCCATCTCTTGGACTGAACTTCTAGCAAAAATCTGTCCTTTTCACCACAACCTGGTTGGCTTCTTCACTGACACTCTTCACCCATCCTGTCCTTACTTGTCTGTAATCCTGCTCCTTACCTCATCTCTCCCCTTCTCATCTTCATTTGAGTGAACCCTGCCTCAAACAAATTGAGGCAGGGAAGTCAAGCTGTCAAGATGCTTCTAAAAAGGGGCATTTTAGCTATAAATATTAAATCTGCCTATGATGTTTCACCCTCCCCACAAGAAAGGATAACTTTCTAGTCATGGTTACTGTAGCTGTTCTACGCTTCCTCATGTAGTGAAATATCAATGCTTATATATATATATATATATATATATATATATATATATATATATATATATATAGGTTTACTACGGTTGATTGAAAACTCACTTGACTGAAAATGAAATTACTATGACCACTTCACTGAAAGCTCACTTCACTGAAAACTCATTTCTTTGAAACTCATTTTGTTGAAAGTTATAAATGGCCTTTTCCCTACTGTAGTGCGACTGTGGAGTTAGTATATAAAGTAAGGGGGTTGTGGGGGGCACAGCCCTCTACATTGGGGGTTGTGGGGGGCATAGCCTCCCACATATTATAAACATTTTAAACTATACACAGTGATACTTACAAGTGCAATAAATAAGTGTTTCCAAAAGAGAATATATAACCGAGATATGTGGGGGGCTTTACCCCCCACACCCCCCTTACTTTATATACTAACTCCAGGATCGCACTACATTGGGGAAATGGCCATTTATAACTTTCAACAAAATGAGTTTCAGTCAAGTGAGTTTTCAGTGAAGTGAGCTTTCAATGAAGTGGTCCTAGTAATTTCATTTTCAATCGAGTTTTCAATCAACCGTAGTAGACCCATATATATATATATATATATATATATATATATATATATATATATATATATATATTTAGTTTATTATTTATTTATTGACATTTGTTGACGGGAAAATCCACTGGGCTTGAGACCCATTTTCAGTGGAGGCCTGGGGGGAAAAGCACCAAGTTACATGAAAATCATTACATGAATTTGTAAGGAAACAAAATTATAATTATAAAGCAAGTGAAATAATACAGAAAACTATCTAAACAGCAAATATGTTGTAAAAAGGCACACTACAGTAATAATGGAACATTAGCATGTAGGAAAATTATACAGTTAGAAATATATAACAATACAGCTCATTTATTTTGGGAGGGGGAGTAGGAAAAGGGAAGGATAGAATTAGAAAGTTAAACTTAAAGGTAAGACAGAGATAGTTAGAAGCTTATAGCTAGGTAGTGGGAATAAGTAGATTATAGGTGGCTTATATTTATGGTAGTATTAAAAGTAGAAAGTGACAGAGAAGAGAAAATGTGTTAAGATGGTTGTACTGATGTGTGGACTATGATACTAAAGATTAGGGATAACTCATCTGGTGTAACAGCATACCATATACATAAGTAAATTTGCTATGTGAAACAGTTTTGCTAGATTAAGGAGGCTGTGGATATGTGTTGCATATGCAGGTGGGGTTATCAGTGAGATGCTGTTTTAGTTTTCTTTTAAAGGAGATTATGTTGTCTAATTCTGTAACTGATGATGGGAGGGCATAACGTTCCACAGCTTAGTTATGGAATGGGAATAGAGGCAGCTACCTGCTGTTTTACTAGGTTTTTATACTTTAAGTAGGTGTTTGTTGTTAGAGCATAGATATTTGGATGGCACGTAAGGTTCAATTATATTTTTCAGGCAAGGGCAGCACTCTATGTAGCAATGAAATCTTGGAGTTAGTATATATAACTAGCAGGGGGTGAAGGGTGCAGGGGTACAGGAAGGGCTGTTCTCTGCAAAAAAAATTATGTTTTAACTCTTTTTTTTTGGTGGTGCTGCGATAGCATTGTCGCCTCACAGCAAGACGTTGTGCCGTTCGATTCTCAGCTAGAGCGTCTTCTGTGTGGAGACATGCGTGAATGGGCGTACCTTCGTTGAAGGTTGTGCATCAGGGCTGGCAAACTCGGCATGTAAAAAATCTACTGCCAATCATTAGCGGACCGGAGTTCCGCTGTGGTGACCCCTAACCGGGAAAAGCCGAAAGACACAAACTTTTATTTTTGCATGTGCTTAGGCTGATGCTCAGTGCATACAGAATAGTCTGTCAATGTTTTCTGGATGATGTGAACATTGATGATTAGGTATTTCAGCTAATTTCAACACACACACACACACACACACACACACACACACACACACACACACACACACACACACACACGCATATATACATATGGCTGCAGTAGATTTTGTCATGGTACGCATTCACAGAGCATCTTTTTTGGTCATTTTGTTGGTGGTGTAAGTGATCAGTCATATTATGTTACAGATGAACTGCAACACTTTGACGGTGATATACTGTTAGGAACTATCCCCTTTTTCCAGGATTGTATGACAGTTGTGTTAGTATATTTAAGTTCAGGGGTGTGTGGGGGTGGACCATCTACAGTGGGAGTTGTGGGGTCAAAGTCCCCCATGTAAAAAAAACATTTCTGGTTAATTTAAGTGACAACAAAAGTAACATATTTCTTTCATTTGCAATCACCTTACTTTCACAACATATTTTATGTCAATGAAAGTTCATCTGTGATCTAAAGAAATGTAATCGATATTTATGTGTGTGTGTGTGTGTGTGTGTGTGTGTGTGTGTGTGCACGTGTGTGTGTGTGTGTGTGTGTGTGTGTGTGTGTGTGTGTGTGTGTGTGTGTGTGTGTGTGTGTGTGTGTGTGTGTGTATATATATATATATATATATATATATATATATATATATATATATATATATATAATAGTTACTAGGCTCTCTCACAGAGTGTAAGGTTACACTGTATGTCTTCCTTAAAATACACAACATGAAACGTGTATATATACATATACAGAAAGGCATTCATTTCATCCATATGATTTTCACTGATTAGCACTACTGCTATATTTACTGATGTATTTAATCAGAGTGCATTAGACATATCAGAGTGCATTAGACATATCACTGTTGTATTTAATCAGAGTGCATTAGACATATCACTGTTGTATTTAATCAGAGTGCATTAGACATATCACTGTTGTATTTAATCAGAGTGCATTAGACATATCAGAGTGCATTGGACATATCATTGTTGTATTTAATCAGAGTGCATTAGATATATCAGAGTGCATTAGACATATCACTGTTGTGTAGTTGTGTAAATGAATGGCAGTAGTTAGATGCATGCTATTCAGTTACATATGTGAAAGGGATGCCGTGTTGATTGGGAGGTGAGGGGGAAGGATGTTAATTCTTTTCCTCACTGTTTTCCAGTCTCTGCATTAGTAAACTGTTTCAGGGAACTCAGGGAGTGAGGTGCTTGCCACCCATGTAGAAAAAACAACTTTTAGTCTTTGATTTTGTCAATGAATTCAATGGGTTCTGGTGTATTCAGTGATTGTGTGTTCTAAGATATTAATCTTTATGTGATTCACATTGATTGTTCAATACAGATCTCTATCTGTATGTGTGTGTGTGTGTGTGTGTGTGTGTGTGTGTGTGTGTGTGTGTGTGTGTGTGTGTGTGTGTGTTGACTTCTGTCTTTAAAATAGCTGCTTTCTGTTGCTGCTATGATAACTATTTTTGTCTCATATGTTTTTGTTTCTATTTCTGAAGGTTATGCTTCCATTTTTCAAGATTTTTTTATTTTACTGTGTCGCATGACTTTTACTGTTCTAATTAGGGAATGCACTTAAATTTGCAGTTTTAGTTCTTTTATTACAGTAAAGTGTGTTTAATTTGTGCCTCAGTCCTAATTCCTACTTTGTTTTATTTCTTGTATCTGTTGTGTTTTATTTTAGTTCAGTTTCAATATGCATTTGCATTCATGCAGTGTTTTACTTCTGTGAAATGTATAACCAAATCCAAAAAGATATTGCTGCAGTCAGAAAATGGACTGTCGTTCACATACAACCATACACTTTATTGCAAATCCAAATAGAATGAATTGAGTACATTCGTCCCAACCACCAGGGACGTCATCATGGATTTGCAATAAAGTGTATGGTTTTATGTGAATGAGAGTCTGTTTTCTGGCTGCAGCGATATCTTTTTGGATTTGGTTTGTCGTTTTGGTATCGTTGCACTTTTAATATTTATTTTTCTGTGAAATGTATCTTTAGCTTTACCATTTTTTGTCAAACCATGCCTGATAGATTCCTTCTGCTGTGTATATGTGGTTGTCAGCCTTTGCGTATGCCTGTGTGTATGTGTTAATTCCTTCTAAATTTGCTTTTTAGTGCTGCTTTCATGACTGTTTTTCCTTCATATTAGATTTGCTAGTTTATTTTCTTTTAAGTATTTCTGTATTTTACATTTTTTCCATTCTAGCTTACTTTTCAAGATGGTGGCAATTTGTTGGATTTTGAGGTCTGTGATGGAGTAGTGGTCTACAAGTGAGTGTGAGGTCCAGGTGACCCGCACTAGCATTTTGCAGAACATGGAATAGATTTGATGCACAAGTAGCTAGCAATTTGATTGTTTCCCTTGTTTCATCTTGTCATCAATGTGCAAGTTACTTGAAATGAAAATGTGGTTGCTATTCTCATCAAACAACATGTTCTCATGTTCTTCAAATTAAGTTCATCACAGGGAGGAAGGTCAGAGTACTCAAAACAGTGCAGGTTAATCAGTTTTGTAGAGGATTGCACAATACTGGGATTAACGGATTTTCCACTTTTTCCTAGTTGTGCAGTCTTAGAGTGAGTGTGTGTGTGTGTGTGTGTGTGTGTGTGTGTGTGTGTGTGTGTGTGTGTGTATATATATATATATATATATATATATATATATATATATATATATATGGATCTACCTGATGTGTGTGTGTGTGTGTGTATAGTAGCTGGGAATGGGAGACCCACCTGAGGGGGGCAGGGGGTCTTCCTCCCAGCAAGAACGCTTTCTTCCTAGTTGCTACTGTTTTCAGTGAATTACTATTGTCCATGAGTTGGCATTAGTAAAGGTATTCACCTACTCTGCATTTCAACTTATTATAAACACACACACACACAGACACACACACATCTATATGTCTCTCTCTCTATTTATATATATAGGTTTACCTTCATAAGTGCGTTATGCACTCGTGTGACTCCACTTTGTGCGAAAGGAGGTTTGCAAAGTTGCAAAACCTCGATCCATTCCCCACTGTAGTGCAATCTCAGATTTGGTATATTAAAGTAGGGGGGTGGGGGGCAGAGCTCCCCACACGGGGGGGTGCAGGAGGGCTTGCCCCCCTGCATTATGATGTGTCTTCGACATTTTTGTTTGAAAGTCAGCGAATCAGCTGTTCGATTTGCTGACTTTCAAACTTCTGAGAATGTCGAAGTTGGAATTTTGTTCATTTGGTTCACTCAAATGCGTGATCGATATTGTCCATTATAACAATATAAAGGTAAACCTATATATACACTATATGATTTAGTTTATGAGTGTCAGCTGCATTGTGACCAGCTCACAGACTGCTGATCACAATCCAATGCACATTGCTTCTTGCATTCACTGAATTGTGATTCACATTCTAAGAGATATCTACAATCCAGTAAGCAAAAGAGACTGCACCAAATATACATAAATACACATCTATATCTATATATTTCTATATATCTATACACACACATACACACACACATACATTTATATATATATATATATATATATATATATATATATATATATATATATATATATATATATATATATATATATATATATATATATATATATATATATATATATATATATATATATATATGGGCCTGCTTTGTTTGATCGAAACTTTGAAACATAAAAAAAAAAATAAGCACCCAAATTAAACAGAGAACTTTACCTTTACATTTTTGCAGGGGCTCAAGCCTCCTGCACACCACACCCCCAGCTACTTAAATATACCAACTCCGAGATTGCAGTGCAATGAGGAGAATGGTAAATCTCCCGTTCTGTGCTGCATGACGATCTCAAGTTGAAAGTGTTCAAAGTTTCAGAACTTCATTCATATGGTCTCTGCCATATGATTTTCAAAGTTTTGAAACTTCAGTCAAACAAAGGTGGCCCATTTATATATATATATATATATATATATATATATATATATATATATATATATGTGTGTGTATATATATATATATATATATATATATACACACACAGTGGTTCTGTCTTGGCACACACGGAGTTGCTTGTCGACTTTATTTAATTTATACTATTTTGTTAATGATTGGATGTTTCGATTTTTTAAGTACACCCATGCCTTTATGTGTGTGAGTATGTATGTATGTATGTTAAGTATAGAAATAGCTATACATATTATCCTAACAGTGGACTCCAGGTAAAAGGATTGATAAAAACATGCTTTTGCTATGTTGTGTAACTATATGGATCATCATCAACTGGTTATTCACATCCTTATTTTCTACATATGTTTTTACCTCTCTATCTGTCAACCATCAGTCCATCATCCTATAGGCTTTAGTCCCTTACATTTTGGTAGACCGAAGGCCATACCTTCACCAGAACAAGAATCAGCAGGATGAAACTGCCACTCAATCAGCATTGGAGGTGTTTATGCCCCTTCTGATACTCATGCTTCTATCTTGCTGCTGTGGAAAGATTTTCTCAACCCAGTGATTTGAGGATCTGTATTTGCCTCCCCTGGCCAGGGCAATCCATGTTTGAGAACTGACCTAAATTTTCCAGTGGATGGGGAATTACCCCCTCCATCATTTTAAGCATTGGTATTTCAGCTGTTTTTCCTCTTTGGTTCCCTTACACTGCCTCAGGGTGAGAGATGTGAGTACCTGCATTACCACGGGGACCTTCTACAGCTTCCTAGGATGCATGCATCAAGTTTATATCTTTCCTGTAATGGTATTTATCAGTCATGCAAGGCTGTACTTGCATACGATTACTAGTTGATACTGGGAAGCCATTGGTCCCTTCCCTTAGGACAGTTCTCTATATGCCACTCATTTCCTATCCAGTCTACACAACTTCTCCAGTTCATAAGCCCCTCCTCAAACTTGGGTCATCTGAGACACAGCCAAGGCTTGATCACTGTATACCACACAGCCAAGGTAGGTTATTTATATCCTTGACACTTTATCAAAGCTATTGTAATTTATCTAAATGTGCCATGCTTATATTATCCACTATAATCCAAATAATCCACTCTGCACATAAAAATGACAGATGCTTACTGACCCCAAAACACCCTACCATACCTTTAGCAATGACAACACTTTAAACACAAATTTACTTTTACAGCAAAAGAGACAATAAAATAAAATTAAGCAAAGTAAAGCATGGACTGCATCTCTTACTTATGCTAATGTGAATGCAGACAAATGCCCGTGAAACCTTCCCAAAAAATTTATGCCAACCTGAGCATACTCCTATGACATTAAATGAGATCTGTATAAAAATGAAACAAAAAAACCTAGATGAATACAATTTAAAAGAAAACACTAACTACAACTGACAAAACAGAAGAAATGCATTAATGTTATAAATGACCTGATTTGTGCTATCCATACTAAGTAAAACAGGATAAAACACTCAATCTATAAAATTAACAAACTCTTATCTAATTTATATTGTAGTACTATATACAACAAAGAAATGAATTAAGGCTATAGAAAGAAAGAAAGAAAGAAAGAAAGAAAGAAAGAAAGAAAGAAAGAAAATTTAAAAATCATCTCAGAACCAGATTACAAAGCAAGCCACATGATACTCTGTTCATAAGTACATATGCAGTTTGTCGAAGGTTGCCTTCAATAGAAGCATAGGCAAATAGGCAATTAATATAGCCCATTGAGGTCGATAGGAAGCTCTGCAGCATCATACAAAAACACAGATAATTGGATGTGCAATATACACAAGGGGTGTAGTTTGTGTGATACATGAATCTCTTATACTGTAGGACTGGGGAACTCATTTGTGAAGTGTAACAAGACCACACAACATACAACTCATTCTCATCATTTACAACAAGAGATACTTTAAGTAACATGAACTAGACTCCCAGATCTTCAATAAACACACACACACATCCATCTATCTATATATCTGTATAGAGACAGATAAACACAGGATTATTTATATATTGAATTGTTAATGTGTGAGTGCACTGATACTAGGGCCCTTTTCTAACAGTAAAGAGGATACAATATTAATGTATTAGCAAATTTTTAAACAGTATACAAAAATAGTTCAAAAATAGACTATTACAGAGGAGAATGGAGACAAAAAAGAACAGACAACAATTAGTGTTAGTAGGAACACAGGCTGTAACATGAGTAACCTTAAATTTAGATTAGGTTATACCTGTTGGCACAGCTGCTAATTTGGGGTAATTGCTCCTATCTGGAGGGTTAAACTTCATTTGTTGAAAATGTACATAATTTTGTGTGCTTGCTCTAAGTTAATAGGTGATGGGGGTGCTCTTAAAATGCATTTATTTTTTTTTTTGTTTGAGAGTTTTCACTAAAGTAAAAAGTCTTGAAGAATGTGACATAGGTTCAAATGTAGATAAGAAGAAACAGCTGCCTAAAAGATCAGTTCACCAAACACTAGCATGTGTAATTGAGACAAAAAAGTTAGAAATACACATTCAAAAACTGTTATTTATAATGAGTTGGAAAAGTAGCTTTTTATCATAATGGCTATTCTTTCCATATTATCTTGGAATGTAAATGGATTTACATGTATAGACAAAAAGGAAACACTACTGAATTATATTAAGAAATGTAGAGTGCAAATAGCAATGCTGTAGGAGTCAGTTTTGAAAATAAATAAATGTGAATTTAACAAAGAAAGGATTTCAGGATGGATATTCAGCTGAATGTCAGGGACAAAGGAAAATGGCAGTAATGATACCAATTGTTAGAGGGGCTCCAATAGTGATAGAAGAGGAAAAAAGAAAATAATGGTAGATTTGTGGTAGTAAGGGGCTATTGGCAAGGAAGAATGATATTTACCTTCCACCGCAAAAACTGCTATTATGGAGCTTAATAAAATTTTGGGAAAAATAATCAGCTCTCAGCATGGAATTTTACTTATAAGTGGGGACTTAAACTTGATTTGCATTAGTGAGGATAAATCAAGAGGACTTGGGAAATATAATAAAAGAGGGTAGATTTCTGAAGATATTCATAAAAAATATTTGTTATGAAAGATCCAAATTCAGCAGTAGAAACTTGGACAACATTTACATATTATTGCCCTGGCTAAACTGAGTAGAAATTATGTTTCATGGGAACACATGCATTTAATTGAAAGGTCCACCGCATATCCGATAACTATTTTTAGATCATGCACCAATAAAAACTAAGATAAAAATGCAAGGCAATGAAGTAAAAATGAGACACTGATGCTTTCTCACCTACCTGCTAAAAAGACAGGACTTTAAGGGATGGGTGGTGGAAAAAAATTCAAGAGTTATTAGGGAAGATAGAAATCCCTTCAGAAGTAATAGCTTTTGAGTGCAATAACATGAAAATGAACCTTAAAAATAGGGTCAGAAATAAAAGAGAAAGAGATATGGTTAAGAAGTAATAGGAATTATTTAGGATGGGCTGCCAAAGGTTAAAGTATTGCAGAAAAATATGGATGTGTTTTGAAAGATAAGCAACCATTGTTTAAAACAGCAATAGGCACAAAACCTTTTTACACAGTGACTTGGGCAACCAAAAGTAGAAAGGTTTGTCATCAAACTTAAGTAGCCTAGGCCAAGTAAAATAACTAGAGATTCTATGGATGTTTTAGAGATATTCTGGAAATTTTATGAAAATTTGTATAAAGCAGAAGAATGTGGAAACATGAAAGAGCACAAATGGAAATATTTATGGAAGTTGCAATTATGCCAAGATAAGAGGAAGACGAGGCTCAACAACTAATAGTTACGATATGAGCAAATGAGTGAAAAATGGTGATGTATAAACAATCTGCAGGGACATCTTCAGAAACAGATGATATTCCTGTGGAAGTATGGAAGTTAGGAGGATGAAAGTAAAAAAGATCTGGAAGATTTTGTTTAGGAGTATATTAAAAGGAATGGAAGTGCCATCATTTTGGAAGAAAGCTGTGATGGCTGTATTATCCAAAGTGGGTAGAGACCCAGCCTCATAATGACCTATTTCAATTCTGAATCATGATTAAAATGTTTAGTCAAGTGGAATAGGTTGATCCTTTCAAATGAACAAGGTGGTTTGGGAATACTTGGCTTGAATGGGTATTTCAGAACTAAACAGATAAGGCTTCTATACATAGAACAAGCAGAAAGCTATAATTCAAAGAGGAAAGGGATGATGATGGTAAAATAGGGGGAAGCTCAATAAATAAGGAGAGACTGGGATTTTGGATGAAGATCCTTAAGATCCTTAAGAAGAATAACAATAACCATACAGAATATTATATTCATAAAGTAGCATAAAGTATTCTAAGAACTAAGCCAACACGGGAATGGAGAAAGGAGATCCTGCTACTAGGGATGATTGCAATTATAGGTCTGGAGGTTAGGCAAGGGGGGGATGGCATTTACTGGAGAAAACTGGCAAATGAACCAAGATATTGGGAGCAAATAATTAGAGTGGCAAGGTAATAAAATGGGAAGAGGCCAAGAAAACATTTGGACTGCAGGCTACAGATTGCCTTCCTTATCAAGGACTGATATTAGAGTTAGGCAAAGAAAAAGGAATAGGGGTATCCTACGTGAAAGACCAGAACTGCTAGAGTTTTTAGTAGAATCCAGAACATAAGCTGCTGTTGAAATGGATAGCTTGTAGGGCATACAAAATATTGAATGATAACTATAGGAATGAGTAAGAGGAGATTAGAAAGGATTGTGAAGAGATACTGGATAAACAATTCACAAAGAAACAATGGGAGAATATATATATATATATGTATATATATATATATATATATATATATATATATATATATATATATAGGGGGTATGGGGCAGATATTTTGTGTAATACTTGCCAGCTTGAAGGCAATGTGGGTGTTCAAGACAACCAACAAGAAACAGATAGTAACATTGTTTCAAAACTAAAACAGTTTGACGGTGGTCTACTTAAGTATAAGAAGTTACAATTAAAAATTTTATATTTTCGTGAATGTATCAATCTTAAAATTGTCCCGAAAGGACTCAGACAGTGGAAATATCCATCGGGAGTGATTAAGCACTCGGATTTCCACACACGTCTCATTTCATTTTTTAACCAACAAGGGCTTAATTTGTTGGATTTATTAATAGCTGATTATACGAAACAGATGTCTGTGTTAAAACAACAATTAGAGACCTTGGAGCAAGATATTAAAAAAGACTTGAATTTTAGTCGTTATGAGTATGACTATGGAAGAATATACACAAGCATTGATTCGCTTTTAAATAAAATCAGCGAAACCAAAAAGCGTAAGATCAATAGAGACAAACTGGCGTATGAAAAAGGAAATGCGTACCCGGACCTGCCTTTTAACCGGTCCATGAATGATTCTTATTCTTTGATAGTAAAAGACGCCGGAACAACTAATACCAACGCAAATTCAAGTCTAGCGAGTGGTTCTGAATCATTTAATGAACCTTTGTCTCTGAATATGTATGAGAACAACCAAGCCAGATGCAGTGAACGTATACAGAATCAGCAAAAGCAACAACAAAGTAACCAGGGTGGTGTAGAGCACAATAATCAACAGGATTTTCAACGTGCATATTCCAATACCAAGAAGAAGAATATGAATTGGTCCAAGAGAACACAGAACAGAAAGACCTACAATCGACACAGGAGGTAACAGGAATCCTACGAGTAGACCAACCTGCGATAATCTTCAGTAACAGTAATGACTTTTGTGTCTATAACTATACCTCATTTGAGGTTCCACAGGATTTCATTGAGTTACTAGCTAAAGGATTTAACTTTGTATTACCGCAAAAACCAAACATTGCTAGGGTGTTATGTGATCTTAAGTTATATACACGTAAGTTAAATCTTAAAATGTTGTTTGGACAAAGTAATAATTTGTTAACTAATGAACGTGTGGCTAGTACATACAATCCTCCCCTTGATAATAATTTATTATTATTTGAAAAAATTACAGAAGTTCATTTAAGGGCATTGAATAGAGAATTCTATCAAAGTAAGTACGTGGATCTAACTGAACAGAACCTTATTGCTTTAGTGAGAGCACATAATATACGTGTCATGAAGCCCGACAAGGGTGGGGGGGCAATCCTAATGTATGAAGATGACTATGAAACCAGGATGAATAACATGTTGTTAACCGATAATTATAGAAAGGTTTCTAGAAATTAGTTAAATCAATCATATCAAAAAATTAAAAATACCCTAAGTGATTTGTTTATAGAGGGAAGGGAAGTATTAACACAGATTTGTATCAGTATTTAACTATGTCAGCTCCCTTGGTTCCAGTAATCTTCAGTGTTCCGAAGCTGCACAAGAATATTCAATGCCCCCCCTTTAGACCCATTATTGATGGACGTCAGTCCATCACTTATTCATGTGCTAAATGGGTCGACAACAAGTTAAAAGAGGTTCTTAAAACAGAACCTCAAATTTGCAAGGATTCCTGGCATGTGCTCGAAAATCTTAACAATATCCCTTTTGATACAAGTCTTAAATTTTTGACAGCGGATGTCAGGGATTTATATACAGTAATCCCCCAAGACATAGGTATTGACTGGGTTAGGGATTTTTTGTTAAGTAAACATCTCCCAGGTGATGAAATTGATTTGGTTATCAATTTGTTAGAATTAGTATTAAACAATAATTTTTTTATGTTTAGGAAAGATCTTTATCTTCAACTAACCGGGGTTGCAATGGGCTCCCCTTGCAGGGGCAGCTTTGCTAACTCCGTCATGGCTTTTTGGGAGCATACCTTTTTGTTTTCACATCAGCTTTATAAAGATGTGGTTATTTGGTACACACGGTACCAAGATGACATCTTGATGATAATCAAAGGCAGCAATGAAGAGGCCATTAAATTAATTGAAGTTATGAATTCTTTTACTCCGTTTTTGGACTTCACCTATAACCTTGAGGAATCATCCATTAATTTCTTGGATATTTTGATTCAGAAGGATATAGAAAAGGGAAGGTTTAATACCAGTATTTACAGGAAACCTCATTACAGTAACTCTTTTCTACATTTTTCCAGTTGCCACCCCTTCTTTCAGAAGAAAGGGGTGGTGAAAGGTCAGGTAGTACGAGCATCTCGTATGTGTTCTAATGAGAATGTTTTTGAAGAAGAATGCTGCCATTTAGCAGCGATGTTTTCAAATAGAGGGTATCCTAGTAAATTAATAAATTCTGTTATCCAAGAAGTTAGACAAAAGAGATGCAATGGTTCTCTGGGACCCATTTTAAAGATGGGTTATAATATTTGTGTTTCAGTAAATGAGAATATGACCAATGAAGTAGACATTTCTACTAATACAGATGACAGACGAGTTAACTTCAGTACTAGTTTCTTGACCCAATATAATGAATTGGCAGTAGAATCCAGATGCATTCTCAATAACAATTGGGAGTTTATAGCACAGGATTTACATTCTAGTACTATTCTAGGACCGAAACCTTTAGTTGTATTCAGGAAAGCGCCTTCATTGAAAACCTTATTGGAGCTCCCCTTTAAAGAATACAGAACCAATAAAGGTATGCATAAGTGTGGTCATTGTAGTTACTGTAAGTATATTAAAACTGGGGCTACCTTTTCAATCCGGGGAGTGAAATATTACATTAATGATAAATGTGATCGTTTTAGTCAAGGAGTTGTTTATCTTGCTACCTGCACAATATGTTCTGTATTCTATCTGGGTAAAACGGAACGCCACCTCAAACAGCGTATATATGAGCATATGTACGCAATTTCCAAAGGGGTGGCGTCCAACGCCCTGGCGAAACATATAATCGAAAATAAAACCCACAGTTTTTTGTTTACTGTAGTACAAAAAATAAACATTAATCCAAGGGGTGGGCCGTGACACCTTAAATTGGAAGAATGTGAGTTGCTGTGGCAGCCCAAAACTAATGCCTAAGTCTACCCGGGAATTAATGAGACGTGTTCTATTAAATGTCTGCTTAAACAAAAAGGCCTTGTTAGGTGATGATTTATGTGATGAATTACAATGGCTTTGAATATTTAGAAGTTAGTATTATTACTATTTTTATTGATATATTTACATATTGTATTTGGCATCTTTAATGTGCCTTCCCTTTTTTATTCTAGTCAAGCTTTTTTGTTGACCACTCGCTGAGTTAAATAATTATCTAAGTATTATTATTAATATTAGTATAATTTTTAATAGACTTAGTAGAAGTTTTATATAATATAATGTATTTTAAGGATTTTGCGTGTTTTTCCTTTGTATTGTATCTTAGTGTTGCAGTTGTTTACGATCAAGTTCTCATAATTGAAATATTCAGATTCAAGTATATAACTGTGTAGGGCTGAATGTAATTAGTTAATTGTTTTTATCTGTGAGTGTATTTATACCCACAGTGAGTTCATTAATACCTTGTCTGAAGAAGTGCATGTAACGTATTGCATGAAAGCGCTAACAAGTAAAAGGATTTTGGATTTTTCATCGGCTGGCGTTATTTGTTGGATCCACTTTTTTGTTTTGTTGGTTTGTTTAGCTTGTTCAAGCTTCTCTTTTTTTTTAATATTTTGTGTGTTTTTTTTTTTTTTTGCACTTTAGATGTTTGAGTTTCCAAAAACTCGATCATATGGTCTTGACCATATGGGTTTCGAGTTTTTGGTAATTCGATAATCTAAAGTGAATATATATATATATATATATATATATATATATATATATATATATATATATATATAGGTTCACTTTATAATCTCGAAATTCTGAAATACCGAATTTCAGAATATCAGGATCATAAAGCTGAAACACCACAATACCGAATGCCCATAATCACGAAATTCAAAATCCCGACACTTGCATACACACACTCATAACACACAACTGCCCCCCACTTATATATTCTAACTCTGAGACCACACAGTCACACACACAAAGGCAACTCACACCCACACATTTCACAGCCCCTTGCACACACACATCATAACCAAAACACACACTAACATACACTACAGCACATAACTTACACACTCATACAAACTTACCTGCACTTACATCCATTCATACACTGCAACACCAGAAGCACCGAACTTTGGTATTTAGAATTTCGCGCTTCTGGTGTTTTTCGATTCCAAGCATTCGGTATTCTAATCTCGGTATTCTGAAATTCAGTATTTCAGAATATCAAGATTATGAAGTGAACCTGTATATATATATATATATATATATATATATATATATATATATATATATATATATATATATATTTATATGGGTCTATATTTATTCCAAAGCACAAAAGAGGCACACCACGATGATTCTTCAGGTTTTAATAAAAAGTTAAAACATCCAACGAACAGCTGTAGAAAAAAGTGAGCACTTTCACGTTTTAACAAACGCTTCTTCAGACTTAAAAAACATCTACAATAATGTGTACTTATATACTCACAGTTAATTGAATAATTAAAACAATTAGAAGGATTCAAAATACACCACAGTCATCCCTATTTAAAGGTATATTGCTACATTAATAGCTTATGTATTATATTATATTTTATCTTATAACTGTTTATGTAATATTCATATGCAAAGCATATCTATTAAAATTAGACATTTAAAAATAATGACTAATAAATAACAATAATGATATAATAAGAACATATTTGTAATAAATAACTTCAAGGCAAACTAAGAATTGTTGTTATCCCACTTTTAACTCTGTCACATAAAGCAAAATTAGATTCATCACTTCAGTGCTATAGCAAAAAAATCATATACTTTAACAAAATTATATCATACATTTAAATATATAAATCAAAATAATTATCTTCCTTACAGAAATTAATTTATTTATCTTCAATTTATTTATTTAATAATATGACTCATTCTAGTCTTTATACATATTTTCTTGTTTAAATTTTTCCCTAGTAAATTTAATTTATTATCCAAGAGCATATATGTCTGTAGACTAATCCATTTATTCTGGCTATAAATTTTATTCCCTTTATGGTTTTTAAAATCAAGCTTGAAATATATCTATTGACATTCAAATATCTCTAAATTATCACTCTTATATGTCAGATATTATCATTTCTTATACATTTGGTTATGAATAATCTTTCTAACTACATTTATTATTCTAGTCGAACTACTATTTATATGTTATTTTTATTTTAGGAGTAACTTTATTTCATTCATAAATTCCCTTTTTAATATTTTATTTCATGTAAAGGTATTCTTTTTAGTTTCAAATCTAAGTCTTATTTTACTGTCTGATTCTGTAATTATCTAATTCTTTCCATTACCATTAATTCCTTTTAGTTAATGTTCAATTTCTTAGATTGTTTTAAAATTTTTTTCTTTACTTTATTAATTTTTGTCTTTAATTCTAATGTCTGTATGTTATATATCGTACTACCTATTCCCAATGTTTAACTTTATTCTTTTAATGTGTCATATTTATAAAAATTTTTCCTATCCATTTTTGCTATAATCTGTAAATGTGTTCCTTAATAATGAAAACCAATTATCAAATGTGCCCAAAATTAAATTCAAAAATATGTTTCCATATTTTAAAAGATCATTTAATTTATCCTCAGAGACATCCAAAATTTTACAAGTTGATTCATTTCTTAAAAGTGTTATTTATAAAAAAAGATTTCCCAATCTAAGTTGCAACACAATATGCTATATGTATGTACCAGTATTTCTAAGTGCATTCCAAACTGATTGTTTCGTAGGTACAATTTATACTAATAGACAAATGTATCATCACCTATTAGTGTAAATGTAATAAACACATCTTTTACTAAAATCATTTATAATCACTATTGTTGAATTTTTCATGGGTATAAACTCTCGTCCTAATCAGTACTCATGATCTATTGGTTTAAATGAAAAATACACTAGAACTCATACCATAATCAGGTAAAAAGGGTGTATTTCTATACTAGAATAAATCTTTTATAACATACACATTTGATCAAAAGGTTGCATGTTCACTTAGTACTAAATTGTCAACTTAATCATAGGTAAATTAGGTTTAGATGGATACTAATATGAGTACAAACCTGAAAGGTATACTTTGGGTCAACTTAGATTGGAACATTTTTATTATAAAAACACTGATTTCTGAAATGTGTGTGGCACTTGAAGATGAATCTGTTTCTATTTAAAAAGGAAACAACTTATGTTTAAAAATGATTCTAAAAAAATTTGAAGATAATATGATTTTAAGTAGGATAGGCCCCTTCACAATAATTCAGATAGTTTAGATATAAAAGATCATGATAACTAAGATCAAGGCACCTTATTAGAGAAGAATTTTAAAAGGATAGAAACAATGAAAAAGCATCAAGAAACCTGAAAGAGAAGTTTTAACATAGATAACACGAGGAATATTTAAATATAAGTCAAAAAAGCTAAGGTAGGTAGTACATTACATAGAAACATAAGTAAAATGTAACAAAAAGAATTTAAAGAGAAGACTGAAAGATTAATAATTTAAGCCATTCAATTAAAAAATAAGGGAAATTCTTCAGGGAAAGATATAAAGAAAACTATATACAAAAGAAAAAATCCTGTAGATTACTATGTATGAAAAAAATAAAATATTTCATAACACAAGGAATATTTTGTAGAATTTTAAAATGATTAATCAAGCAATATTTCAAATTAATTTAAATTTATTGTAAAATAATAACGTTAAAGGAAAATGCCTATAGAAGATCATATAGTTATAACAAAAAAGTTTATGAGATCCAGAAGATTATTTTAATTGAGATGATAAAAGCTAGATCCAGACATAATTAATTGGACAAGATAGTAAATATTTATTAGGAAAAAAAAGAGTAGAGGTTAGATAAAATATCCTAAATTAAAAAGGAATTTTAAAATTCAAGCATATAGTATGGTAATGCATAATTATTACTTTTTAATGGTTAATTATAAATAAAGATGACATATACTAATAGTGATTATATATGATAATGGTGATAATGTATTTTTATGAAATAAACGTGGATAACACATTTTTTTGAAGTTATTATTAATATATTTTTTAGTAATTTTTTATTTGTAGCATATTTTTAATGTCTTTATATATAATGATATCATATTAATAACTTTTATATATATATATAATAATTAATTAGTATCCTTTAATAAGATGATAAAGTTTTAATCTCTAATTATTTAATTACAATTAATGTATATATCATTAATTTGTGTGTTTTTTTGAATTTTTATAAATTTTTTTACTTTATACAAGTCTTATTTTAATTTTATAAACTGAAGAATTAATGTGAATCCCTTTTTTGGAACTGGTTTTTGTTTAACTTATAAAAATGATTGTTGTGTATATGGCTTTAATAACTAATCTAAGAAACCTAAAAGGGTTTTCTGAAACTGGGTTATAATAACTTCAAAACCGAAAACAAATCCGACATAAAAACAAAGATTTCCTGAAAACAAAACCCATGCCCAAACCTATCCCCACTAAATTAATCCCACTATAAACACCAAAAAACACCACACCCAAAACCTACCGACTAACCAAACTTACATCAAACTAACAAATCACTTACCACCCTAACCCAGTCGTCACTATAACAATTACCTTACTCAAACAACCAACACTTAACACCCCTAACCTTAACTCACTATCCACATTACCTACCCACCCTAACCTAACCTTAACCCCCTAACCTCAGTCCTCACACACACTTACCTTACTCACCCACCCTAACTCACTCATTACCACCCTAACCTAACCCACTACCCTAAATTACCTCCCTACCCAAACCCCTTAACGTCCTATTCCTCACTTCCGTACCCACCTTACCTAACCGTTGCCACCCACTTCTTACCGTGTGTTGTGGCTTCGCATTTATGACCCTTTCCTTAAAGTCATATTATAATTATTTTAAAATTTACGTCCATAGCATAAATTAAATTGATTTTTTTAAGTTTCATATTTATACCCCATTCAAAAGTTCGGTTTTTTTGTTGTGGTTTGATAGGTATTAGACCCAAAGATTATAAATTTTTAAAAAAGATACAAATTTATAATATGTAAAATGCAGAAATAAGTTGTTTCGGAAGTATTATTGGAAGTGTTAAAGACCTCATCCTTCAGAATTATTGTTTGCAAGGTAGTAATAAAAATTAGGAGTAGAAGAACTAAATGTCAATTATTTCTGGAAAATGGTTACTTTAAAATTCTAACGCAAATCTAGAAATTATAAAATGGAGTTAAACTAAACTAATTACAAAAGCCTAATTTTGAATTATTTTTAAATACGAATAAAGCCGAAACACCACAATACCGAATGCCCATAATCGCGAAATTCAAAATTCCGACACTTGCACACACTCACATACACACAACTGCCCCCACACCCCCCTACTTAGATATCCTAACTCCGAGACTGCACAATCACACACACAAAGGCAACTCACATCCACACATTTCACAGCCCCTTGCACACACACATCACAACCAAAACACACACTAACATACACTACAGTACATAACCTACACACTCATACAAACTTACCTGCACTTACATCCATTCATACACTGCAACACCAGAAGCACAGAACTTTGGTATTTTGAATTTCGCGCTTCTGGTGTTTCGCGATTCCGAGCATTCGGTATTCTAATCTCAGTATTCTGAAATTCGGTATTTCAGAATATCGAGATTATGAAGTGAACCCATTTATATATATATATATATATATATATATATATATATATATATATATATATATATATATGGGTCTACCTGATAACACCGACACGTCAAAACACAGACAAGGAAATAACCGACACGACAAAACCGAAAGAAACCGAAAGTTCAAAAACACGAAACTTCACATGCCCGACAAACCACAATCCCGACAATCAACAAAACAAATACCTTTCCTGAAAAACACACACACAACACAAGCACACCAAAAACCTTACAAACCTACACTAAACCTTACATACACAACTATCTATGCACTAAACTTAACCTAAACCCTAACCCTAAGGTCCGTCACTATCACACACTTACCTGACCTGCACCCTACCCTAATATCCGTCACTATCACACACTTACCTTACCCACACCCTGACCCTAATGTCTGTCCCTATCGCACGCTTAGCTTAACATGTTGGTGTTCTCAGCATCAGGATTCTCAACTTTCGATCATCTCCATTGTCGATCTTCCGGTGTCGGTGTTCTCGTTGTCAGCACTGTGGACTTTCGGCGTTTTCAGGTAGACCCATATATATATATATATATATATATATATATATATATATATATATATATATATAGCTCCCAAATATGCAGCAAAGTTCAGAAGGTTTTGGATTTTTGCTTGGAAGTGTTTGCATAGGTATTTTATACCCCAAGCAGACTTCAAAGAATTTTTCCTCAGGTAGATAGCAAATGTTGTAGGTATGATAGGGAAGAAAGAGGGAAATGGGAATTTGTTTCTTGGGAGAGTGATGAGTTGGCAGCTTTAAAGAATTCCCTACAATACTGGGTGAGTTGCAAGGAAAGTAATTACAATAAACTGGAAATGTAAAAGCAGCCTTTCATTCTCAGAATTTATTTCTCTTGCAAAAAATGTTTGTAATAGGGAAATTCAAACTGCTAACGCAAGAACTACAAATGTCACACATAAAAAACTGGCATGGTTAAAACTTAAAGATCTTTTAGACAAATATGAATAACTATTAGAATTAGTTTATATTATGGACTGTGTACATAGCTATTCTGTTTCTCTTGTATGTTTATTGGTTAAATGGTCTTGTTACTTAAAACTCAATAAAAAGTTCTTAAAACAAAAAAGAAAGAAATATTGGGTGAGCAAATGGCTGTATTAAAGGAAATGAATCCTTAGATTTGGAACACAATATTTGAATTGTGTAAACATAATAAGGCCTTATTAAGTTTAATTTTGTTGGCTGCCAAAAAGTAATTGCTAGAAAATGTAAATCAAAATCTAAACCAACTATTTTTGAAATGCTGAATATTGTAATAGAAATAAAAATACTGAAAGAAAGATCCTTAGAAAGGGGAAGGAGAAAATTATTTTGAAGTAAATGGAATTTTTAGGAACAATACGTGCAGAGTAATGTGCATGAGGCTGTGAGGTTTAAGGGAAGGCAGGAATTGAGTGATTTATGTAATGTTGGACTGACAGCTGTTATAAAGAAAGAAAATGTATAATGTATCTCCTTCTTCTTCTTCTTTTGGCTTTTCCCGGTTAGGGGTCACCACAGCAGATCATCTGTCTGCACCCAACCTTCCACAGAAGGCACACACACACGCACACACTCATGCTTAGGGCCAATTTAGAGTATCCAGTCCACCTACAGCATGTCTTTGGGATATGGGAAGAAACCGGAGGAAACCCATGAGACCAGAGGGAGGACATGCAGACTCCGCACAGAAGGCACCCCAGCCGAGGATCGAATCGAGAACCTCTTGCTGTGAGGCAGCAATGCTAACAGCTACACTACCATGGTCACCCAAGAAAATATATAATGTATGTTGTGTGTAAATAGAAAATGTTAATATGTTTTGTTTTGTTTTCTTTTCTATTAGTGTATGTGCCCCTATGTCTTAAATGATATTTTAATAAAGGTGTGAAAAATATACTATTATGTTTTAGTAAGGGTAAAATAATAGATGGAGAGATGATAATATTGTATACAGTATATAAAAAAGAACAAAGACTTTTAATGCACAATCCAGAGAGTTAAACTTTAAATGCAGAAGCAAAAATGAGTTTATGTTATGTGTCCATTAGTTATCCAGACTGAAATGCATGGCAACACAAGCTCATGTATGATGAATCGGAGTACACACAAACTGACACCGTGCACTTAAGCTTGTCATAATGCAACCAAATGAAGCACAAAATCCATGTTTTTGATGTGGGGCTTCATCCCACTACTTTACTTTATTATTGTCTTTCTGACATTGCTGCACCTTGAAGACAGAATAAGTACTGATATGTAGGTGTGAAACCTGTCTTGTTCTTTCTTTGAGAGGATATGAGATCAAACCATTTGCTAAGTGATAATATGAGCAGTAATGTCTTGCCTCTTTGTTAATCCAATAACAGTGATATAAGCAACAGACATTGTGAACTGGCATGTCTGAGCAACTGAGAAGCAAGCTCAGGTCCTCTAAGTAGTTTTGCCACCATTTGTAATGTGCAAAGTGGGACATATAAGATTTGTTTGGAGAAGTCATTCTCACACCAGTACATATGAGTGAAATTCTCTCTCATAGAATTTGAGTTGTTTCTATTGTTTCATACAATGTTGTGGTATTTTAAATACAAAATTATTTTAGGCAACTGTTATTAAAAACTGAAAAAATATTTGTGTCCGGAAATCTTAGGACATTTCTCACTTTTTGTGTATTTTTCTTGGGACATGTCTGCTAAACCAGGGGCTGTCTAGTGTAAAAAGGAACACTTGGCAAAATGATTGTAATCAATATGTGTATGTAGGTATATTTATCTGTAATCAATTTATTTATTCCACAATGGATAGCGATGAAGGAGTCTGATAACATGTTTATCTGAATTGGAGAATATATTTCCACCATCATCTTCTTCACATCAGCAAGCACTTATCAATCCTCTAAATACATCATTCAGCACTACCACATGGTCGGCCTGTGCCCTCAATTAATAAAATTGCCGCAGAGAAACGTCACGCACTATACACACAGCATATGCATACAGTATCCCCAAAGCATCACTGCCCACCCAAATAAACACACTGTATAATGACATTTCAGATATTAAAATGAAAATAATAATTATAATAAAATAAATAAAAACATAAAAATTCAAGCAATTTAGGAAGTTCAAATGGCCAATCAAAACAGGCATTACATGCAGAACTAACATATGTTTACAAATCTGTGCTAAAATCCAGAGTAACCACAAACATAAATATATTCCAAATTTAAACTGTGTGAACATAACTCTCCATACCCTGCTAAATAATACTGAAGGAGACATTTACCAGTGCTCAGAGTTGGTTTACACTGGAGATGAACTGCAACAAATAGTGATTAAAATGTAGGGCAATAAAAATGAGAATGCATGAGGTGGATGGAAAATAGCA
This sequence comes from Protopterus annectens, assembly GCF_019279795.1. NCBI lineage: Eukaryota > Metazoa > Chordata > Ceratodontiformes > Protopteridae > Protopterus > Protopterus annectens. The sequence goes on along the minus strand of NC_056747.1, from coordinate 774,111,581 downwards.
ATTAAGATAGTAATCCTTCCCTTAATTCAAAATGTTATTTTATACAAAGTTTGGGGTGGTGGACTAATCTTTTTTATTGTTGTTTTTACCATTTGAATAGCTGTTTTATTCCGTGTATAGATTGTTTTAGTTTTATAAATGTTTTTTTTTCAGGTGAAAGGGCCTGTTTGAGATTTCTCATAAAGAGCTTACTATATTTTCAATTATTTATAGTCATCCTGCTAGCCAAGCAGTCATGACAATCTCACTGTGTTAATGATTATTCGTAGATGGAGATTTTTTGATTGCTGTCTGAAGAATGAATGTGAACTTTAAGCAGTTTATTATGACTTTGAATATTAGTCTGGTTAGAATTTGTTTATCTGAATTGTTTTATAGGTTCATAGAGGTTCATAGATCAGTACTAGGCTAACTGCCCTTGCAAGCCATTTTAAGCCTAGACAATTATCCCTTGGGAGACTCGAACCCTGCACCTTGTGTTTGTAAGGCAAATACCTTAACCATTAGGCCACCCTCCCAACAGCATGGGGCTTTTCAATTGGCTTCTAAGGTTCTTATTTCAACTGGACTTGGTTAGCATTTAGAACAGATTTATTAAGTTAGTGCACAGAACATTAGTTTTTATTTTATATGCTTTTGCACTTTGATAACGTATTTAATTTCTCACAGATTTTTATCTTTGTACTGTTAAATCTGTAGAGCTCATTTAAATTTTTATTGTCACGTAAAGTGTTTAGGAAATGAGCACCATAATAAACATGAACTTGAACCTGTGTTAATGCAACTTTTCATATTTTGCTTATGTGAAGTAATAACTATGGTACTTAGTAAAGCCAGGAATTGAAAAAATGGTACATTATGTTCCACATAGAAATCTTCTGCTGCTATAACTATTTCTAGTAACACTGCTGCATGTTAGATGAACAATATTCTAATATTCTCAAAGTGCATGCTGAATGGAGCATGCTTGTTTTGCAGTTTAACTGATTCACATTGCAAACTGACCAAGCAATACAAAGTGCTACCATTCTGCTTAGATATTAGCAGACTGCAGCTGGATGGTGACATTATTTTAATTATTTTAAGATTTGCAAGTTGCAGCAGTCTACCACCCCCTTAACCTCAAAACCAATATTTAAAAGTACTGCTGGGTTGGAAATGAATCATCAGAAAACCACAGCTGTTCCATTCCCAGTTTTGAAAAGCAACCAAAGTGACGTAATTGCGTTAATAATCCTAAACTACCAGTTAACTGCAGTTTAGTGTATCTGTTATTCACTTACAGGATTTGCAGCCAATGCTCGGAAAAAATAGTTAAAATGGACATCACATTCTACTGTTGACTTGATTTCTTTCATCAGCAGAGTGACGTAATTTTTATTATTGTAACCAGGATTTTGCCTTGTAATTTACATTGGACAGAAATAACAGCAGTAAAATGAATTTCTAGTATATCAGATACAGCACACAGTGAAAAAAGCCACATCATTTTGTCTATGCCATCCTGCTCGAAGCTGCAACAGCATATTTATATGGTAGCCACATAAAATAATGCATGCTATGTCCATTGTAGAGTATTCTCTGTTTCATGTGACATGCAGAAAGATCTTTAGTGGATGGCAGTGGACATTTGAGACCAGTGAAATGCATATCTGAAACATTTCACAAATGACACATATTGTTTTCTTCTGTGCTTTTTGCTGCTATATCTGCTAACCATTCAGCTTCCCCCATCATGGCCCATTCATTCCTCACACTGGGGGCTCTAGTCAGTGCCAGTGGAAGACAGCTGTCCAGAGGGAGCTGTCACTGAGGCAACAATAAGGGGGCTTTTTACACATGCCAGCATCCCAACATTAATGGCATTTGTTATGATCTAACCCTACCCCCTGTGCAGGGATATGTGCAGTTTGAATCACCAGGAGGTACACAATGCTCTCCCAATGCAAGTGCACAGGTGTCTTGAAAGCTGTCACTAGGAGGTGGTTTTGTGAGCCTAATCCCCATTCTGGGCTGCTTATTTGTGAAGGGTTCACTCCTCCAAGGAGCCATGGCACTATACATCCGGTCTTCTCCCTCCTCTTCCTCCACAGCATGGGCCTGCCCATCTTCTCCTGATTGCTCCATCAGATACCTGGGACACTAAGTGAAACTGGGCTATCTGGGCCACAGTCAAGACTTTATCCTTCTGCATCACCACTGCTAGCTACAAATGGCACCTATCATTGAAGGATAAACCTTCAAATGTGATAGAGCTACCTGACAATAAATATTTTAAATATGCTGCTGTAAAATGTCAGGATGGTTCACTTTCACGTCTTTATAAAGATGGATCACAAATTGTACTTTGGGTAATCACATGAGTAACAAGTACTCATCTTTTATATAATAACATAGGTACATACATTAAGTAATGTACATGGAGGACATTGTAATACAGCTGGTGGCATTTACTTGTAACATAATGAGAATAATAAAAGACAGAATATTCTACAACTTGCTAGAGACTTGTGGATATTAAATAAGAAATGGTAGCAGATGATCCCAGACAGAGCAGACATATTTATTACCTATTTACTTTTATTATCTGTACTGGAATGAGAGACAGAGGGAGAAAGAGAGAAACAGAGTAAAAGTGAGAGAGAGAGAGAGAGACAGTCATGATTTAGAAAAAAATATATGTGCTTTTTTGGGTTTGGATTGTTAGTCACATCACTGAAAGAGAGAATGAGAGGTTTCCTAGAAAGTTAAATAAGTAGTGGAGAAATATACTCCATGAAATGGAAGCTTCATATCTCAGTGTTCAAGCCCAGTTCCTCACAGTGATGAAAATCTGAGTGTCTTGAGGTTCCATTCCTACAAATTCCATTAAACTTTGTAAGCATTTACATGCAACATACATAGTCAAGCTACCTTCTTTTGAATTATCTGAATTTAAATTAAATCTCTCAAGTTGTAAGCATCTTCCATTCAGCTAACATGTTCAACTCTACTTTTGTATTCACCATCTCTCTTTCTGAACCATGTAATCACCTCCCCAGCACCATTTTTTTTATTTTTATTGAAATAATTATAACATTTATAAATAAAGAAAAGAAGAATCTTGTATGACAGATGATGTTGGTAGGAGAAAATCTTACGGTTGTGGCAACTACAAAGGTGGTCACTGGCATTGATAGCTCAAAACCAGTTGATGCATGTGTTCATAAAAACTTATGTCTGTTTGTAAAATTTATATGCAAGCACAAGTGACAGAAATGAGTCTGGAACCATCAGCCATCCCATAGTTCAGAGCAAAATAAATTGTGACTATGTATTGTAAATGCAGAGCCATAAACATGTTAAAAAGCTGAACTTACATTACTTCTTGGTGGCCACGACTGTTCTTGAGACTTGTTATTACCTTTTTTGTTATTTTTATTATTTTTTACTTGCTCAGTTGACTGAGCTGTGCAGTTAAGAAACAGTAGTAAGAACAAGACTGCAGCAACGAATTGAAATTGAACCTCTGTTAAATGGTCACTGATGTCATTAACTGTTATTTCTAGTTTCCTGAATTTACTGATATTATTCAATTCAAAACAAAACTGCTAGAATAATAATACATTAAAGGACTGAAAAAATAAATAGGTAAAGAAATGTCAATATTTTTCAAGCCTGTTCACCTGTAATAAATGTACACTTAGCCTTTTGGTTTAGTACTGGTGTACTAACAGATCAGTGCTTTAGTATCTTAAAAAGACTGTTAGTGCCTTAAGATAGCTACTTTAAAATGTTGACTTACCAGAATGTCGACTTTCAGATCACCGAGACGACAATGCTGGAACTTCACGATGTCAAACTCCAGGAATGTCACAATTTTACTCCAGGAAAGTAACCACTGGGCCACCATGGTCAGCTTTGCCCTGTTCTCCACTGCAGTGCGATCTCAGACTTAGTATATTTTTTTGGGGGGTTTAGAGGGGCAAAGCCCCCCACATTGGTGGGTTTAGTTTGCTTCCATTCATACTGTAGTTACTGGTGGCCCAGTGGATACTTTCCCAGAGTGAAATTGCGGCATTCTGAGAATTTGGCATTGTGAAGTTTCTGTGTTGTCTTCTCGATGATTGGAAAGTCAACATTCTGGTAAGTCGATGTTTTAAAGTAGACCCAAATATATAGATATAGATATAAACATCTTTTTTCATAGGGCAATGAGGCCACTCCAAAGCTCTAGTTTACAGAATTGCAGAGGCGGATTGTTGTCTCTGACTATATATAGCCTCTTCCTGCCTCATCTCTTCTCTGTTATTAATTACTCATCTTCTTGATGTTGTCAATGAAAGTCACCCATGGTCACACATGACCGCACATCAGGTCATTCCACATGACTAAATATGCCTACCTTACCACTCTCACTTCCCATCCTAATTCATAACACTTTCTCCTTCTGCTTTTGCCTCTACTCCAGCCATCTTCTTTCATGTGCATTTTTCTTTTTGTCATCTGAGAGAGCATTGCATGAGTAGTCCATTCATGTACAACAATTTGGTTAACCGACAGGGTTCACCACAAATGCATATTGTAGTTTTCCTCAGTTAAGGCCTCTTTCTGCCTCATCCACTAACTCCAGTTTCCTACCCTTTATTGTGCAAATTTATTTACCACTTCAGCATTTCCTAACAATGCCACTGCTTTCTTTCTTGTTTCCCTATGCTTTAGCACCATGTGAGAGTGCAACATCCATCATTTTCTCTGCAATCTGTCACCCTCCCCATATGCATTATTATACAATGCCATAGATCGGTAAACAGTGTGAATTCCTAAAACTGATTTGATCTCAAAAAAAATCTCTGCCTTGCCTAATAGTAAAATTCCAGATAACTGAAGATGCGCAGATGAGTTCTCTGCATCTTTGTTTATAGGTTCATAGGTTCATAGGTTCATAATAGGCTATCTGCCCTGGGGCAATTATAAGCCTAGCCAGATTCTGTATGGCTTACGCCACCCCTTGATTTGAGTATACTTTGCCCTTTTTAAGGTTTAGTTTACTGTGTCTCTGTCTAATAGTGACACGGGAGTAATCCCTGGGACAAACCTACGATCCCCCATCCACCTATCGAGGTTCTTCTTGAAGAGATTCAGTGAGGTGCTCTGCCTCACATGAACTGGAATTCTATTCCAGAGTGAAGGGAGCCTCTGGGTTATGAACCTGTCCCTCCAGCAAGTTCTATTTATTTCTGTGCTGAGGTTCAAGTCCCTCGAGCGTGTGGCTCTAAGGGATTTAGATTTACTGAGGTGGAGCATGTCCGACATTTGTTAACTAGGTAAGTAGACTGGTTAAGTCACCCTTCCAGCCATGACCTGGCTGGAGGTTTTATTGGCTAACTTTTGGTCAGGTGTTTTATTGAGTGATTACTTAAATTCATGGCTTGGATGCAATTATTAGTTCTGATGAAGATCTTGACAATGGAGAATGAAAGCATTAAAATGGACTAATAACATTTTCTTACTCCTAAGAAGCTAGTTCTTGCAATTTTTTGGTTGTTTTCTCAGGGTCTATATTATGTTGTCAAAAGGAGTGAATGCTTCTTCATCGACACATATATAGTGAACACAGTAATCGCCGAATGGCCACTTCAGCAAATTTTTTTTCTCAGGGGGAAAAAAATGCTTGAGCATCATCGGGGATTTGCCCTTTTTGTAGTGCAATCTCAGAGTTGTATATTTAGATAGGGGGTGGGGGGGCACAGCCCCCCACATCAGGGGGTGTGGGGGCAAAGTCCTCTACTTTGTAGGATTTGAACATTTGTTTTGTGTTTCTTTGGCCAAGCGATTTTTTTCCGCTGGGAAAAAATTCGCTGAAGTGGCCATTCAGTAATTACTGTGTTCGCAGTTTATGTGTCGATGAAGATGTGTTGGATGAAAACATCTTTTGACAACATAATATAGACCCATTTTCTAACACTGGCATTAGACAGACAGAATGGAAATTTACTATGGTACATCTTGAATTTGTTTGAGCAATGCATATGCAAAAATCTTGGGAAAATTTTAATTATTTGGTGTCACCATCTGATGTTCATTTTTATTTCTGTGTGTATCATTTCAGAAGTATTGACCAAACAGAGACATCATGGAATCACTATGGATGTGTCTACACTCTTTGCTAAGATGGTAGCAAATGAGAAGCAAGACAGAACAGTGTAACAGTCCACATGCACATAACCTTATGGGTACACTTAAAGCTATACTGTAGTATTCATTACACTATGAGGGATGCATGGATTTCCTAAATGTTCTTTTTGGAGGCATGTCTAATAATGCGGGGGAGCTAAGGGTACTAAAAGATGCCCCTTGGTTTTTTAGAAGGTTTTAGTTGGGGGTGGGGACAGACAGCCATTTTTAATATAATTGCATAAATGGATGATTATGCAGACTGACTGCGGTGGTGGTGCTGCAGTAGCATTGTCATCTCATAGTTAGATGTTGCCCGTTCGATTCCCAGTTAGAGCATCTTCCTTGTGGTGACATGCGTGAATGGGCGTTCCTTCGTTGAAGTTTGTGCATTAGGCCTGGCAAGCCAGCATGTAAAAATCTACTGCCAATCATTAGCGGACCGGAGTTCCACTGTGGCGACCCCTAACCGGGAAAAGCTGAAAGATACAACAACAACTCACAGGGATATACAAAAGAGGCATGGACTTTGTATATAAAATAATATGGTACAGAGGCACACTGCAGAGTTGTTAAGGTCTGTAAATAAAGTAATTCAAGCTATATTTGTCATAATTTTGAACTATTGAAGGACAGGTGCCTACAGGTTGATAGCATGATTTGTGGACAGGTGTCTGCATGTTGCTATGGTGTTGACAAACAGCTCTGTATGGTAGCAAACATTCATTATCACTGGTCTATTGAAGCACTGGTGAAAACTGAGACTAATGATGCACTATGTGGGACACTGCCAGCTTTACAAAGGCATCTCCAGTGGTTGTACTATTGTGGCAACATGGAAGGAAACTGCTTTGGAAGAAAATTTTACAGTAGAATAAAATAGCAGCAGAATGGTGTGGACTGAAAATGCTGCACAGATAGGGAGTTTGGGGAAGAAAGGATCAAGGGTGACAGTTTGCAATGCAATAACCAACTGCCAAAAAGACATTTAGCAGCTCTGAAACCAGCACAGAATCCACGGACAATAATTTATGTTAAAGTTGCCTGCTTGAGGTAAACATAAAAGTCTACACTTCTGTGGCTGTTTGAATTAGCTTACCTGTGGAGTAGAAAGTATTCTCAGGAGGGGTGTAGCGTAATAATATACATGGAAAGAAATCATGTGGTAAATTACAGATGTGCTGGTGTGGTGGGCCTGGATAATTCAACAGCAAATCTTCATCCAGGGAAGGGGTGGTAACTGTAGTGGGATGGGGTGATATTTATTAGGGAAGGAGTGCAAGCCTGTTGTCTGTTGCTAAGTCATTCTCAGGCTTTACCTTCATAGTGGCAGTAGGGGGCAAGTGGGGAGTCGCAGTTCCTGAAGCATCACAATACATCCCACCACACTGGTACTGGGTAATGTCTGTGCTCACTCTGCTGTAGCAAAATTCATTCTCTGCCACCAGACATTCACTGGCACCCCAAGGAATTGTGAGAGTTAATGCATAGTACATGGCCCACTTTCATTCATTTAAGGTCTTGTATGATGTTTAAACTGATGTGGCAGTGGATGACGGCACTGCAAAACACATTCTTCCATTTCCTGCCCTTACATTTATAAACTCAGTATGTGAGCACAGATGCACTGTTGGTATCATTTTATCTAACTCATCTCGTGTTTTGTGTTTAACTGCCTGCAAAACAGACTTCACAAGAACATCTGTTATCGTGAGTAGTACTGTGTCAAGTTCTTGCCTTATATTGCTCTTTGTATGTTATGGTATAAAATAACAGTGTTTTGCATGTCATTGTATCTTTTGTTGTATTGCTTAGTTCTTCATGTTTACTGTAAAAACATTGTGAAAAAGAACCCCAGCAGTCTAGTTCACCTACCCTGTTAAACAAAAATAAACGGATAGCTTGTCGTTAACCATACTTAACAAAGCCAGGTTGCTGCTAAGGTGAGTTGTAATACTGTCAGCACAAGCCTGTGTAGAAATACAGCCATATAGAATTTCATAAGCTTCTTAGGTGGAAGGAGGTGAACTTGGAACAAAATTCAACAGGAAAGACAGAAAGGAGATTTTAGTAAAAGCAAAGCAGTTGTTAAGATATACTAGTATTAATGTTACTTTGGCATGCTCTGTCTGACAAATAATGTTAACTAACACTGTATCTTAGTTTTAGAATCCTGGAGATGTTTTCCTGAAGTTCAAGGAAGTGTTCAGTTTTGCTCTATATTTTGAGAATGATGTTGACTTATAAAAGTGTTTATTATTTTTTGTGAGAGCTCCTTTTGCCTTTTGAAGTTTATCCCATCACAAATTCTTTAAGGGATTTCAGAAGACATGGGTAATGGCTTCTAATAGCAAGTGACAAAAAATGACAAAATTTTACTAAGATAACATGATTATATCATCATGGCAATTGCTCTCACCTTTGAAATATCTTCTTGAAGCATTTCATCAGTTGCTGAAATTTGTTTAGAATTAGCCATTTTTAGACAATGCAAAATACTTCCATTTATTTGTGCAGAACTGATTTGATGAGTGAATGTGTTTTTATCTTGTAAATTAAGCATAACAATCATAATATGTAAATTAGAGTGTAACAATCCAATGTGTTTTTATCTGAAACTGGAGTAACAATAAGTCACCACCATTATCCAATCTCATATAAAAATAGTTAAGAAGTTGTATGCCCCAGAATGGGTCATACTATCCAAAATTTTCTTAGACATTTCAGTGAACCCATACTATAATGCTCGTATGAGAAGGAAATGCATTAAGCAGTTTTACTGTTTTTTCAAACACTGCAATTTATGAGTAGTTGCTCACTGATTTGGTATGTAATAAGTGAGTGCCTATTAATAGTGCACAATCACGTTTATCCGGTTTCTTAAAAAATACTAAAATATGCATCAAGTCCTTGCAGACAGATGGAAAAGAAAGCAATTTCCCAGACTGTGATAAAATTTACAATGACAAGTGAGTTATTTCATGAACAGAAAAATCTTCACATAAGCCCTATTGTAGCCTATAACGGAAAATGTAGGTACTACCAGTAAATAATACTTTGCTCCAAATCTGATTATTCATATACTGACAGGCAGTATTAAACTAGTACAGCAGTATATTTTAACAACACCATAATGTCTCCCTACAGCCTAAAGTGGTATTGTCCCGTGAATCATGCTTTACAGTAATTGTTGGCAATAATGTATGATAAACAAACCAGGAACAGAACTGGGTGTCCAATCCTAGTTCCTTTTTTTAACATTTAAATGAAGTGAAACCAGTGTGTTCTTGCAAATGCTAGCTAAAATTAATAATAGGGTGTTCTTAATGCATTCTTTTTTATTACATCCAGCAGAATATACAGCAATTGTGGAGTAAACTATGATACAGAAGCTTAGACTTTTGCATTGTGCAGTAAACTTTGTTACAAATGTATCTGAAATGTCTTCAAATTAAACAAAAATTTAACTGAAACAATACCAAAGGAATGACTCATTTCATATCAAGAAAATGGAAAGCATTTATCCGTAGCTCATGTTATTCCAAAGTAAACAAGTAACTCAAAGTAGCAGACAAGTTCAGGTCTGCAAGAATCACTCAGAACAAGAGTAAAAGTTAATTCTGAAGAATTCTACTGACAGAACCAGATGCAAAACAGATTGGACAATTTACATTTGGGGAAAGCCACTGTGTTAATGATGTGAATGATCACAGAATACATGCATTCTAAAAAAATGCTTACATTCATGGAATGAAAGTAAAAAAAAAACAGAACATTTACCATCCAGTAATGCTGTATGAATGATTTTGAAACCTAGTGGTGGTTCTGTGCTGCTCTTTTAAAAACAGAAGTTGGCATCACTACCAGCTGAATAACATTCACTTATGGAAGAATTCTATGATACAGAGCACATCCAAAGAGTACGTCTGCACTCCTATTACTGTCAAGGCACTGAGAAAGGAAGGTGCTAAAATGCATATATTTCACAAGGGCTGGCATTCCCTGAACTGTTAAGTTATGTGTTGAACAGAAGGCAAAATAACACATGAATATGTACCACACACACACTCAAATGAATATATATATATATATATATATATATATATATATATATATATATATGTGTGTGTGTGTGTGTGTGTGTGTGTATGTATGTATATCTGTATGTATATATATATATATATATATATATATATATACACATAGATATAGATATATAGGTGTAGAACACCTGATCAAATGGGCACAATGCCAACACCTGTTTGGTCAACACCATTTGATCGACAAAGACAGGTGGCTGGCAGGTGTGCAAAAATGACAAACCCTGAGTAGGGGAATATTCCCGTTCAACGGGGATTATGTGATCTTGGAAATAGTATATATAATTATCAGGGGGTGTGGGGGTACATGGGGGCATGCCCCCTACAAAAACATTTGCCATTGGTTTATTTCTGTCCAGAGTAATCCCTGGAGCATGCTCAAAATGTGTCAATATTTGTTTCTTCAATATTTTGACACTGATCTCCTGGTTGTCAGAATTGCATACATTTGAACAGGTGTCCTACACCTATATATATATATTTATATATATATATATATATATATATATATATATTTATATATACACAGATGCAGAATGACTATATTCAGAATATCGAACATTCTGAATATCTAAACTAAAATGAACAGCCCCAAAATGGCAAAACTAAAACTCTGAAAAATAAAAAAAAAAGTAAAGAAAACATACTCTTTGCAGTGGGGCAAGCCTTCCTCCGCCTCCTATACTCCTCCTAACTATATATGTCAGCTCTGCATCACAGTGAGAAAAGGGCAAATACCTGGACCTTGCTTTACCACATTCTCAGTCATGTACTAAAGAAGCCAGTCAATATTTTGGGTTTTGACCTTACGGGGTTGATCTTTGAAATTTGTTTTTCAGAATGTTTGATGTTCTGCATGCATCCCATATATGAGTGTATATGTGTGAAATAAGCGGTCTATAGAATCAATTTGTTAAAGGACATAACCTAATCAAACAAATGATGAGTGAGTAATTAGGCAGAGAAGTGGGGCATACAACAATAGATATTTCTATGTACTGATATATCATTGAATACGATGAACTACAGATGATACAGGCTATCCTATTGAGCTCTGACTAATAATGCCAATATGAAATCTGCATAATGACCAATAATGAAACTCACAATCTGATACAAATGGTTGCTGAGCACATTAAGTCCAGATTTCAGAGTGTGTAGGAAACATCAAAGATACCTCCAGTACCAATCTACTTACCCCATGCCAAAGTCTTTCTACAGCTGGTTAGTGTAGTGGTAACATGACATGGTGGTCAATGTGGAATGCCTGCTTTTGTTATGCGAATAATTTCTGTAACACTACAGGTGAACACTGCTATCCTCTGAACCATCACTATGAACTGTGACACACTAATTTTAACTGCCTAATCAATGTACTGTAAAAAAACAGTTGCCTCTGTAACACTACAGATGAACACACCTAATCTTTAAATTCCCATAAAGACCAATACATTGACTGTAGCTGCCTATTTAATATGTGTGAAACACCTGCTTTGGTCATATGAATCATTTCTGTAACATTACAGACAGATACTGCTGCACTTTGAATCCCTTTTGTGGACAGTAACTCATAAGTTCTACCTGCCTAATTAATGAAGTGTGAAATACCTGCTTTTGTATAAATCATCTTTATAACACAACAGGTAGACATGGTTGAACTTCAAATCCCACTGATGGCTGTGACACACCAAGTGCAATTGATTAATTAATATCTCCAAAACATAACTCGTTCACCGATGTCCACAGGAACAACACAATAACAGCAATAAAAAGCTGTTCAATCTTTGTAATGCAAGCAATGTTTTTAGAGAAGAAATATCCAACTAAGGTTTTGGATGAGATTTTGAAGAAAAGTTGTGGTAAAGGGACAGATAGGTTTTTACCTATTATTAGATATCTGGGCAGTATACAGACCCTGGTAAGAGAAAAGAACAATCATGATGGGGCTATGATGATGGCTTTTAACTATGGAATACAAAATGTTAAGGATATTTTAAACAGGAACTGGAATGGAGATTTTGGAATGTTGGGACTGATCACTAAATAAAGGAAGAAGAGATGGGAACAGTAAGATGATGAAATATGTGAAATCTCCACATTGTCAATTTATACTTGAAGGTGATTATATTAATGTAAAAAATTATCCCTAAACAATAGCGGTAAAAGGAAAATATACTTGCGACACTGAGCTTGCTATGAAGAGATGCGTCTATCAGCCCAACTATGCTATTAAAAGGAAAGGTGTGAATAATGCCCTTAGTAAGCATGCCACCAAATGTTTGAACTTTAAAAAAAAATTTTTTTTGGTTTGGAAAAGGTGGTTAGAAATAAGATGGGTGTTTAACTGGGAAGTTTATTTAGAATACAGAGAACTTCATTGTCAGTTATTATTGGATGCCTTTTGTTTCCCTGGCTTGAATGAGAAAAATAGCTTTTGTATTGCTTTGATTTTAAGAGCTGTTAAGATTTAAAGGGGTTTGGTAAATTTGATTAATGTTTTGAGCATGTATAATAAAATATTTTTAAATATATTTAAACAATGTTAAAAATTTATATGGTTTTTAGTTTGATATATGTTTCAGATGTTTTTTTTTTCATTTTAGTTTTGAGCATATTTATTTACAGAGAGTGGCAAGTTAATACTTGCATTTTAAGGGAATTGATTAATTACACCGCTTAGCTGGTAACTGATTCTGATGAAGTTCCTTAGTACATTGGGGATGAAAGTGCTTAATCTTATATTGTTTTGTGTATTACAAATATTAAACAGTTTTTTTACTGCTACTAATGCTTTGTTCCTGTGGACATTGGTGAATGAGTTATGTTTTGCAGTTTGAAGTTGTGTTTTATCAGTCTTTTATTCTCACTTGCCAATATATCACAGGAGCTATGTAGTGGGCAGATGCTAAATGCTGCAAATGGTGAGGAGAATTGGAATACAGCTTTCAATTTGAATTTGTTGATTTAATTATTATCTCAAGTTTTAAATAAAATGGAATTATTATGTGATTCAACACTAATGAACAATGTTTTTTCGTAAAACTGATTGGTTTGTTTAAAGTGTCATACCCTGAAAAATGGAGAGCAATATAGCAGTTCCACATACTGACACCTATGATCAGGTGGTCAGAATGGCAGAACAGTAATTACACATAGGTGAAAGCACAGAGGTGAGAAAGGTGAATCTTTAAGCAACTGTTTCAACAGGAAGTCACCCTCAGCTTATTTACAGGTTCAGCAGCTAAGAATATGAATAAATCTCCGAAGACAATATTTTTTTAAGTTGGAAAAGCTTTTAAAAATTATAGAGGCATTCAAGTGGATAATGACTTATTCAATGACTGTTTAGTGAAAAGGCAAGCACCTAAGGGACTTCACTTATTTACATTTCCTAATTGACTAGTTGAGGGTTCTGTATTGCATGGCAAGCTGCTAAAACTGTTTGACCATACAGGGTTTAATCTGATGTGGTAACTAATTAAAGACAACACCAGAAGTTTGGTAAAATTAGAAGGAGATATTCAGACGTTACAAATGGAAATAACTAAAGATATGATATATTTATTTATAATGTGGATCAAAGTAACTTAATTAAAAGGAAAGACAAAAAACAAACTGAAATGGAAGAGATTGAATATAAAGAACAAATAGCATATCCCACCCCTGGTGGTTGTTAAGAAGTTTAATAGAGATTGGACACATGTTCTAGAAGTAGTTTCTGATGCTGAACAAGTTGATAACCTTTCATACAATTTGTTTTAGTAACTGAACAACGGTGAGGAGATCATTGAGGCTGTTGGAGTAGAGGAATCAACATCATCAAAACCAGATTCCACACCAGGACAGTGGTTATCAGATTTCACCTTACAAGCAAAAAGGCAATTGGAAGAAGTAAAGCTAGTTTAATCTGATATTGAAACAGGTATTGTAAACATTCACAATTTTAATTGATTCAAGACTTGCAACTATAATTTTTGTTTTAGAAAAACGTAGTTAGAAATAAGATGGATGGTAACTGGGAAGATTATTTAGAATATAAGGAACTTTATTGGCAGTTACTGTTGGATGCCTATTGTTTCTCTGGCTTAAATGAGAATTTGTAGTGCTTTGATTTTCAGAGCTGATAAGATTTAAAGGGATTTGTTATATTTGATTAGTATTTTGGGCATGTATATTAAAATGTTTTTAAATATATTTAAACAATGTTAAAAATTCATATAAATTTGATGAATGCTATTAATTTGATATATTTCACATATTTTATATTTTTGTTCATTTTAGTTTTGAGGATATTGATTTACAAATAGTGTCAATTTTATACTTGCGCTTTTAGGGACTTGATTAATTATACTGCTTAACTGGTAATGAAGTATTTAAGTATAGGAAATTACATGGTCACTGATTCTGATGAAGTTCCTTAGTACATTGGGAATAAAAATGCTTAATCTTGTATTGTTTTGTATATTACAAATAATAAACAGCTTTTTACTGCTACTAATGTGTTGTTCTTGTGGGAATTCATCAATGAGTTATGTTTTGGAGTTTACTGTTATGGGTTTTGAAGTTGTGTTTTATCGGTCGTCTATTCTTACTTGCCGATATATCTCAGGAGCTATGCAGTGGGCAGATGCTAAATGCTGAGAATACTGAGGAGAATTGCAATACAGCTTACAATTTGAATTTGTTGATTCAATTATTATCTCAAGTTATGAATAAAATGGACTTACTATGTGATTCAACACTAATGAACAATGAGGGTTTCATACAACTGAATGGTTTGCTCAAAGTGTTAAACCCTGAAAAAACGGAGGGCAATATAGCAGTTCCATGTACTAACATCTATGGTCAGGTGGTCAGAATGGCAGAACAGTAATCACATGTAGGTGAAAACACAGAGGATGAGAAAGGTGAATCTTTTAAGTAACTGGTTTCAACAGGAAGTCACCCTCAGATTATTTACGGGTGCAGCAGCTAAAAATATGAATAAATCCCTCAAGACAATAATTTTTTAAGTTTGAAAGCTTTTAAAAACTATAGAGGGCTTCAAGTGGATGATGACCTATTCAATGACTGTTTAGTGAAGCGGCAAGTGCCTAAGAGACTTTGCTTATTTAAATTTCCTAACTGACTAGTTTAGGGTTCTGTATTGCATGGCAAGCTGCTAGAACTGTTTGACCATGTGGGGTTTGATCTGATGTGGTAAGTAATTAAAGACAGCACCAGAAGTTTGGTAAAATTAGGAGGAGATATTCAGACATTACAAATGGAAATATTTCAAGATTTATTTGATTATTATAGAGATCAATATGATAAAATATTTATAACATGGATCAACAGTGTAATTTGATTAACAGGAAAAAAAGGAATAAACTGAAATGGGAGGGATTGAATATAAAGACAAAATAGAATATCCCACCCCTGGGGGTTGTTAAGAAACTTAAGACACATTGGGACACCTGTTCCAGAAGTGGTTTTGGATGCTGAATAAGGTTATAACCTTTTAGATGATGCTTTTCTAGTAACCAAACAACCAGTGAGGAGATCATTGAGGGTATTGGAGAAGAGGAATCAACATCATGAAAACCAGATTCCACACCAGGACAATGGCTATCAGAATTCACCTTACAAGCAGAAGGGGGATTGGAAGAATCAAAGCTAGTTTCATCTGACTTTGAAATAGGTATTGTAAACATTCACAAGTTTAGTTGATTCAAGACTTTTAACTATAGTGACTTACAGGTAACACCTACTCATGTGCAACTGTTTTATAAGGGATTTATATTTATACCAACAAGAAGACTGGAAATGGTTGATATTCTTTTAAAATTAAAGTTATTTATGAAAAATATTAATTTTAAAATGTTGAAATGCAGAACACAACCAAAAAAACAAAAGAACTCGAAAACTGTAGACAATGCAGCAAAAGAATCCAGACACCAGCCTAGTGCTTTCATCCACTTTTAATTCAACTGGACTTCATCAGAAACAGAGTCACCCCATCACACAAGCCCATACATACAAAATTTCAAAAGTCACATGATAGCAAACCATTCAAAATTTAAAGGCACATTTCAATATAAACCGCATTAATACATAGATGCTAATACTAAAGGCAATATAACCATACCTTAATAAACTTTAGTATAAAAAGTACTTTAGTATAAAAAATACTTATTTACAAATGTTATTAAAAAATACTAAATAATACAAATAAAGTTTCAAGGTCTTTGTGCTTGTAAAAAGCACTTTATATTAACTTCTTAATTCGTACTTCTTACTCACTTCTAATTCGTACTTCAGTTCTTACTCACTTCTAATTCTTACTGAGTCTTCTTCTTCTAATTAACTGCCTTTAGTATTAGCATCTATGTATTAATGTGGTTTATACTGAAATATGCCTTTAAATTTTTGAATGGTTTGCTATTGTGTGACTTTTGAAATTTTGTATTTATGGGCTTGTGTGATCGGTGACTCTGTTTATGATTATGTCCAGTTGAATTAAAAGTGGATGAATGCGCTAAATTTGTGTCTGGATTCTTATGCTGCATTGTCTACAGTTTTCGAGTTCTTTTAATTTTAAAATGTAGTTTGATAATATGAATCTGTTTAATGATGTATCTTTAGGTTTGTATAGAAAGAGTACTCTTTATCCCTCTTTAAATTCATTAGTTGAATTGCCTGAAAATATATGAGAATAATATAAAAACGTGATATAAAATATTTTCTAAGGTACCGTTTCATAATTTAACAAAGGAAGAAAATTCACTGTTTACGAGTTTGGGTAGTGACAACAATGTTAAAATAATAAAATGCAACAAGGAGGTGGAGTTGTAATTATGAACAATTTTAATTATTCCCAAAAGATGTCAGAATATTTACATGATAGCATTTTTGTACTGCATCAAGAAATGAAGTAAATATAGTCTATTGTTCATCATTAGTTGATATACAAATAGAATATGGGATGCCAAATAAAATAATGGATTTTTAAGAGAAAAAAAGGAAATGTCCCCTCCATATTTGGAATTCCAAAGATACACAAGGAGGTATACAATCCACTATTGAGGCCAACAGTGGGGGCTGGAGCTTCAATGTCTGAACCTGTTGCAAAATAGTTAGATTTAAAACTAAAAAAAAACATAATAATAACAGAGAGGAACATGTTTTAATTGACTGTTGGCATTTTCTAAGAGCTATGGGGAAGGGTATGTATGTTGCAGACTCTATTTTTATTTGAATTGATGTGAACAATCTATTTCCATCCATTCTGCATGAAAAGGGACTAAACTGGTTTAATGAGGCTTTAATTTTCAAGAAGCGGTACACTCAGGGAGATATTAACATCATGATGGGAGGTATTGAAATTGTTTTGACTAACAATTACGCACATTTTGATGGTGAAATGTATATGCAAATAAGGGGAGTAGCAATGAGGGCAGCAGTGGCCCCCATTTTTGCTAATATAGTTTTGTGAAAGTAGGAAACCAACACCATCTTTGTTTCACCATATGTTCACTATTTGATACATTATTTTCAATACCTAGATGATATTTTTATTACTTGAGGGTTGATGATGAAAAGCTTATGTAGTTTAATTATTTTAATTGCGTAACCTCTTTTTTTTTTAATTTACTATGGAAACGAATGTGTAAGAGTTGAACT
The DNA here is from genome assembly GCF_019279795.1 of Protopterus annectens. NCBI lineage: Eukaryota > Metazoa > Chordata > Ceratodontiformes > Protopteridae > Protopterus > Protopterus annectens. The sequence goes on along the minus strand of NC_056747.1, from coordinate 774,093,663 downwards.
TTTTGTATATGAATATTAAGAAGAATAGGGTGGAGAATAGATATGAAAGCAGTATTTTTATTTAGCCAGCTTATTCTAACAGATTTCTTCACTATGATAGTGACCACTCCTGTTGACAAAAAATAAATTTAGTAAAGGGGCAAATGGTGAGGCTGTCTAGTTTATTCTCTGTAGATAAGAGATTTTAAGGGAATTATATAACTTGAAATCAATGTTTTTAAAGAGGAAATATACAACAAAGTTGTTGGATGAGATTATGAAGGAAATTTGTTGTAAGTGGACAGATAGGTTTTTACCTATTGTTAGATATCCGGATAGTATACAGCCCCTGGTACGAGAAAAGAACTGTTATAATGGGGCTATAGTGATGGCTTTTAACTATGAAGCACAAAATGTTAAGGATATCTTAAACAGGAATTGGAATGGAGTTTTTGGGATGCTGGGACTGATCCCTAAATTAGGGAAAAGTCCCACGATACTATATAAGAGGGGTAAGAATATTAACTCATTGCTAGAAAAAGCAAATAAAGGAAATAAGGGAAGTAGAGATCAGAACAGTGAGATGGTGAATTGAGGGAAATGTCCACAGTGTCAGTTTATACTGGAATATGATTATACAAATGTAAAAAAATTAACACAATCCAATAGTGATAAAAGGAAGACATACTTGTGACACCAGTGGGGTTGCATACATTGTTATCTGTTCTTTTTGCTCAGTGTTCTATACAGGAAATACTGAGTTTCCTTTGTAGAGATACATCTATCAGCACAAGCATGCTATTAAAAGGAAATATGTGAATAATGCCCTTAGTAAACATGCCACCAAATGTTTGAATTTAAAAACAAATATATATATATATATATATATATATATATATATATATATATATATTGTTTGTTTTGTAAAAGGTGGTTAGAAATAAGAGGGGTGGTAACTGGGAGGCTTATTTAGAATATAGGGAACTTTATTAGCAGTTAATGTTGGATGCCTATTTTTCCCTAGCTTGAATGAAAAAAGTAGTACTTGTAGTGCTTTCATTTCAAGAGCTGATAAGATTTAAAGGGGTTCACTATAGTTGATAACTTTTCAGCATGGATAATAAAATGCTTTTAAATAAATTTAAACAATGTTAAAAGTTGATATGGATTTGATGAATGTTTTTGATATATTGACATATTTTTAAATTTTTGTTCATTTTAGTTTTGAGCATACTGATTTAAGGGAACTGATTAATTATACAGCTTAACTGGTAATGAAGCAATTAAGGACTGGAAATTAAATGATCACTGAGTCTGATGAAATTCCTCTGTATATTGGGAATAAAAGTGCTTAATCCTGTATTGTTTGGTGTATTACAAATATTAGACAGCTTTTTACTGCCACTAGTGTGCTGTTCCTGTGGATATCTGTGAATGAGTTGTTTTGGAGTTTATTGTTCAGGTTTTTGAAGTTGAAATTAATATACTGTGAAATGTTTGCATTGGTCATGTAAGTCACCTCTGTAACAGTACAAATGTGCACTGCTACTCTTTGAACCCCAATTGAAGATCTGTGATATGTCAATTGCACCTGCCTGAATAATATAGGTACTGCGCAGCTACATATCTTTCTTTCTTTCTTTCTACAGTGTCCACAGTGCACATCAGATTTGCTTTTGTTGTAGAAATATTTTAACATGCTTACAATTACTGCCTGTCATGGGAATCATATTGCAGCTACTAGACTTACTTTTTATTAATTATTTATGTTTTGGGGCTGTTTCTTTAGCATATCCATTCTTCTACTTTTCTCGTCTGCGGGAATTCACTTTCTCTCACCACCTTTATTTTGAGATTCTACTACCACTCTCAGTTTGTTTTGTTTCTTCCTGCTGCCCATATATTTAGTGTTACTTGATGACATCTGTCACTGGGCCCAGCATTTCCTGTTTAAAAGGTAAGATTTTCTGTTCTTTTTTATCACTTTGATCTTCTGCTCTCCCTGACCTGTATTCTGTCTTCTTGCCCCCATATGTAAACACCCATACTACTTTACTAGATCTACTTTGCACCCGTATTGTAATTGCCCTGTAATATTCTGTTTGCATAATCAGTACTCCCTTGGTTCTTCTATACTTGCAGGCTCTCACTGTCTGTTTTCCCCTGCTCAATCTAATTACAGCTGACTGTCATAGTGGGGACCAATGGCAGCTCCAGGTTCCTTTCCTTGCCAGGGCACAATACTAGCACAATAGCTAGTTGACAGGACACATACGACATGTGAAAAATACACCACATCTCCAATTCAATGAAGTAAAGAATGCAATATACATTTTATGTATTTATTGATGTACATTTTTGACTGGGATAGACCAACTGAGCAGAGCCATTTCAATTTTAACAAAGATGCAGATAATCAAGACAATAATATTTAGATAAAATATAAAGATAGATTGGTAGAAAGGAATGGATAAATGGGTTAAGGGAATGGATAAATGGGGTAAGGGAAAGTAAGGAGTAAAGGAATATGGAACAGGGTACATTGTGATTAATATGAGATTAAGAAATAAGAGTGAACAAGGGTGTAAAAGAATATGTTGGTATAAATAATAACACTTCAGTCATAATACATTTTTAGGTTCATAGGTTGGTACTAGGCTATCGGCCTTAGGGGCCTATACAAGCCTAGCCACCATAATTACCTGGCTGTTGCTTCCCACACTATTTACTTCCCTGGACCCCTGTCTAGCAGGGTGACTGATGTGATCCCCGGGGTGAATTTCCTTTCTCCCATCCAATCATCAAGGTTCCTTTTGAAGAGGGCCAAGAAGGCGCTCTGCTTGACATGTATGGGCAGTCTATTCCAGAGTCTGGGGAGTCTCTGGGTCAGGAACCTATCCCTCCAGCATGTTTTGTTTATTGTGATGACAAGGTTTAGATCCCTTGAGCATGTGGCTCTGAGGGATTGGGATTTCTTTAAGTGTAGCATGTCCAACAGCTGTGGGTTTGACATGGCCTTGTATGTTAAGCAGAGATCGTCTCTGAGTAGACAATATGCCACAGAGTATAGCTGGAGTTTTTTCAGACGGTCAGCATATAGCATCTGCTTTAGGCCTGTGATTCTTCTAGTGAGGTATTTCTGCAGCCTTTCCAGCTGTTGCAGATGTCTTGTCAGGTACATACCAAACAGGGCGTTATACTCTATAATGAGTCTAATGAGGGATGAATACAGTGGGACAATGACCTCCTTTTTTCTGGATGAAAATCCCTTAGTGATGAGGTGTGCCACATAGAAGGATTTCCTGGCTGTTGTGGAGAAGTGGTTATCGAAGGTGAGACCACCGTTCACCTGAGTCCCTAAGTCTCTCATCACACTTTCAATGTTTAGTGTACTGCCACCTATATGGTAATTCATGGGTACATGTTTTTTCCAAGTGGGATAACTACACATTTCTTGGCATTAAGCTTAAGCCCATGGCTCTGGCACCAAGCATCTGTTTCTGTAAGTCTCTTTTGTAGAATATCCGCATCATTTAGGGATTCAATAATGGCTCCCAGTTTGCAGTCATCTGCGAACTTTGTTAGCCAGAGTCCCTTAGTGTTGGCCTGTACTTCAGAGAAGTAGATGCCAAACAAGAGCAGTCCCAGGACTGAACCCTGAGGTACTCCACTTGTCACTTGTCTGGAGCTGGATTTGGAGTTGGCTACTTTTACAGTCTGGGTTCTGTCAGTAAGCCAGTTGGCAATCCATCAAGTGACGTAGGGATTTATGCCCAGCTTAGTAAATTTATCTATGATTCCAGAGTGGGGGATGGTGTTGAAGGCCTTGGCAAGGTCCAGCTAGGCTGTGTGGACTGCCTTACTCTTGTCTACAGCTCTGGAGACTGATTCAAAGAAGTCAATCAGGTTCAGGAGACAAGATCAGCCCTTCATCATTTCCCTATGGAAAAAAAATCAGCGGGTAAAAAATCAAGGTTGTAGCTACCAGTACAATAAAGGTGGGAAAATGTCATGCAGAAAGATATTTTCATCTCAGTAGAAAGGAAGAATATCATTAACGTAAATTCAAAAAAGAAAGTCAATCTTATTTTGTTCTGTTTAACATTGTATGGGAAAAAAATTAAATAAATATAGCACATTTTGCCAACATTTAAGATAAAACATACACCATCCCACTGCAGGCACTGATGAATAACAAAAGGCGTTTAAATGCTTGTTAAAAGTTCTTTGAAGTAGAAGCAAGAGTGGTCAGTTAACAGCTCCTGGAATGCAATGACAACTTTGACACCTCAGGAGGAATGGTGGAGATGGTCAGTCAGCATTTGGACTAAAAACTGGAGGCCGTAAAACATGCAGTTCAGTTAGTTTAGCATGAGCATTTACAACTAGTGTTAAATAGGGAAGAGTTATTCTGATTGCGTAGATCAGGGTAATTCAAGCAAAAACAGTGCAAATGAAAAAAGTTCCAGAAGCTGTCCAGAAGATGCCTATGACTCACATTACTGCCATTCTATTTACATGGAAATTTAAAAAAAAATGTCCTTATGTCTAGCATGACTCATATAAAAGGAACTTGAAGTGGATACTGGGAAAAAAATTCCAAGATCATTTTACAGTGGTAGGTCCATGCCATTGAGATATAATTCCCAAATCCAATTAATGATTCTGATGTTCTAAAATAATCACAGTACAGTGTACAAATATATAATTAAATATAGTGGCAACCATAATTTATTATTTTATACTTAATCAGCAAAAACAGAGCCCAAAATGCAGCAATATAACAGAAATAGATGTAAAGTCCCTTGAAATCAAAGGGCAAAACAAAATAACAGCAAAGAATCCACAGATATACGTGCAGGTACCAGTTTCATTCCTATTAAGCCTGTACTTCGTAGTAGACCATTGAATAGATGAATTTTGATATATTTTTAAGTATGTTCACAATTTTTAAATATAAATGTAAATATATTTATGATTCTATAATTTTGTTACTTATGTATATATATATATATATATTTTACATAAACAAATGTACATATTTTAACTATATATATATATGTATATATTTTTGTACTTCTATGAATATATTTTTATGTATATTTATATTTTTATAATTATATACATATATATACATGGATAGTTCACTATTAACTATAATTCACTGTCCACTATTTATTGTACTAGCATTATAAATGTATGCATTTCAGTTAGGTAACATTTATTTATTTATGTCTTTAGGTGTAATATCTTTTTAAAATGTTTTAGTATGTTAATTGGTTGTTTGGACTAATTAGGTAGAGTATATAAGGTGTGTATTTTCATGGAGAAGGTACACCTGAAGAAGGTGTCTTCTGTGAATAAACTGGTACCTGCACGTATATCTGTGGATTCTTTGCTGTTATTTTGGAATCATTCTCAGCCTGGATTTTTTTGCCCTTTGATTTCAAGGGACTTTACATCTATTTCTGTTATTTTATACTTAATGTTGAACTGGTTTTCCTCACTAGGCCAATGGCCTCTTTTCAGGGGAGACCCATGGTGGTACTCATAGTGCCTAGAGGAAATTTGGCCAGGACACCTGGGAACTTCTTGATAAGTGCCATGGGATCTTTGACATCTGCCAGAGTTACGCTAGCTCAGACTGATTGGGCCTTGGTTTAACATTTCATCAAAGGACAGCACAGCCTACTATGGTAATCTTGTCTGCTTAATAAACCAGGCTGGTTATAATAACTTTTAGGATGATGAATCCTAAGGATAGGGCACTATTTCTTCTACTTTAAAATTCAAAGATATCTCTGGTTATAGTGACAGTGTTTTGTCAAGTAGCAGGATTCATAAAAGGATTAAATGTATTAGCACTGACATTGTACTCTTGACTTCATGAAATCTTTAAGGTGGGCATTGGCTCTGCTGAAACTACTACCATAGCTGTCTTTAGGCACTTGAGATTCCCAGGGCTGCAGGAAACTCCTAATTATCTTTGACCGTATGGTGGCCCCAAGCAAGCTGCTGCTGGCTGGGAAAAATGAGAAGAAAAAGAAAGGTAATTCACTCAGTTTATGCACTTTATTCTAAACAGAGTTGTGATGTAATCAGAAAATGAACATGAGTGAGGTAAAGTACCTGAGATAGTTAGCCCAAAGTGACTGATCTAGTACTTACCTGTGATTTTAAGAAGAGCAGATTTTACTGATCTGAAGGCATGGTTTTCTCTTTCAGGGAGTTTTATAAATACTGGCAGGACACTAGATACAATAAATCTCTACTTCTTTACTCAAGAATGCTGGGTAAAGACACAAATGGTCATAGAATAAAAGTTCAAAATCAGGAACAGTTTTTAAATATTGTCCTCAGCACCTCACCATTCAATGCTGACATCATGTGGTTTTACTGTAAGTAATCATTGTGACCCATCATCCCCATACCTCACATTTACTACCATCCCCCCTACCTCACAGATAATACCAAACCTGTACCTCACAGTTACTACCATCCCCTTACCTCAGATTTACTACCATCCCCATACCTCAGATTTACTACCATCCCCATACCTCATATTTACTACCATCCCCATACCTCACATTTACTACCATCCCCATACCTCAGATTTACTACCATCCCCATACCTCACAGTTACTACCATCCCCTGATCTCACAGTTACTACCATCCCCATACCTCACATTTGCTACCATCCCCAATCCTCACAGTTACTACCATCCCCATACCTCATATTTACTACCATCCCTTACCTAACATTTACTACCATCCCCATACCTCACAGTTACTTCCATCCCCATACCTCACAGTTACTACCATCCCCATACCTCAGATTTACTACCATCCCCATACCTCACAGTTACTACCATCCCCACACCTCACAGTTACTACCATCCCCACTCCTCACATTTACTACCATCCCCATTCCGCACAGTTACTACCATCCCCATACCTCAGATTTACTACCATCCCCATACGTCACACTTACTACCATCCCCTTCCCTTAGATTTACTACCATCCCCATACCTCAGATTTACTACCATCCCCATACTTCAGAGTTATTACCATCCCCATACCTCACTGTTAATACCTCACAGTTACTACCATCCTCATACCTCACACCTCACATTTACTACCATCCCCATACCTCACAGTTACTACCATCCCCATACATTACAGTTACTACCATCCCCATACCTCAGATTTACTACCATCCCCATACCTCACAGTTAATAACTCACAGTTACTACCATCCCCATACCTCACATCTCACATTTACTACCATCCCCATACCTCATAGTTACTACCACCTCCATACCTCACATTTACTACCATCCCCTTACATCAGATTTACTACCATCCCCATACATCACAGATACTACCATCCCCATACCTCACAGTTACTACCATCCCCATACCTCACAGTTAATACCATCCCCAAACCTCAGATTTACTACCATCCCCATACCTCAGATTTACTTCCATCCCCATACCTCACAGTTACTACCATCTCCATACCTCACATTTACTACCATCCTCTTAACTCAGATTTAGTACCATCGCCATACCTCACAGTTACTACCATCCCCTTACCTCACAGTTACTACCATCCCCATACCTCACAGTTACTACCATCCCCATTCCTCACAGTTACTACCATCCCCATATTTCACATGTACTACCATCCCCATACCTCAGATTTACTACTATCCCCATACCTCACAGTTACTACCATCCAATTACCTCACAGTTATTACCATCCCCATACCTCAGATTTATTACCGTCCCCATACCTCACAGTTACTACCATCCCCATACCTCAGATTTACTACCATCCCCATTCCTCACAGTTACTACCATCTTCATACCTCAGATTTACTACCATCCCCTTACCTCAGATTTACTTCCATCCCCATACCTCACAGTTACTACCATCCCCATACATCACAGTTACTACCATCCCCTTACCTCAGAATTACTACCATCCCCATACCTCACAGTTACTACCATTCCCATTCCTCACAGTTACTACCATCCCCATACCTCACATTTACTACCATCCCCTTACCTCAGAATTACTACCATCCCCATACCTCAGATTTACTACCATCCCCATACCTCATATTTACTACCATCCCCTTACTTCAGAATTACTTCCATCCCCATACCTCACATTTACTACCATACCCATACCTCATAGTTACTAGCTTCCCCATACCTCACAGTTACTACCATCCCCATACCTCACATTTACTGCCATCCCCTTACCTCAGATTTACTTCCATCCCCATACCTCACAGTTACTACCATCCCCATATCTCACAGTTACCACCATCCCCATAACTCACAGTTACTACCATCTCCATACCTCACACCTCACATTTACTACCATCCCCATACCTCACAGTTACTACCATCCCCATACCTCACATTTACTACCATCCCCTTACCTCAGATTTACTACCATCCCCATACCTCACAGTTACTACCATCCCCATACCTCACATTTACTACCATCCCCTTACCTCAGAATTACTACCATCCCCATACCTCAGATTTACTACCATCTCCATACCTCAGATTTACTACCATCCCCATACCTCACAGTTACTACCATTCCCATTCCTCACAGTTACTACCATCCCCATACCTCACATTTACTACCATCCCCTTACCTCACAGTTATTACCATCCCCATACCTCAGATTTACTAAAATCCCCATACCTCACAGTTACGGACATCCCCATATCTCACATTTACTACCATCCCCATTCCTCACAGTTACTACCATCCCCATACCTCACATGTACTACCATCCCCATTCCTCACAGTTACTGCCATCCCCATACCTTAAATTTACTACCATCCCCTTACCTTAGATTTACTTCCATCCCCATACCTCACATGTACTACCATCCCCTTACCTCACAGTTATTACTATCGCCATACCTCAGATTTACTAAAATCCCCATGCCTCACAGTTATGGACATCCCCATATCTCACATTTACTACCATCCCCATTCCTCACAGTTACTATCATCCCCATACCTCACATGTACTACCATCCCCATTCCTCACAGTTACTGCCATCCCCATACCTTACATTTACTACCATCCCCTTACCTTAGATTTACTTCCATCCCCATATCTCACATGTACTACCATCCCCATACCTCACAGTTACTACCATCCCCATACCACAGATTTACTACCATCCCCATAACTCACAGTTACTACCATCCCCATACCTCACAGTTGCTACTATCCCCATTCCTCACAGTTACTACCATCCCTATCCCTCAGATTTACTACCATCCCCATACGTCACATTTACTACCATCCCCATACGTCACATTTACTACCATCCCCTTACCTCAGATTTACTACCATTCCCATACCTCAGATTTACTACCATCCCCATACCTCACAGTTACTACCAATCCCCATACCTCACAGTTACTACCATCCCCATACCTCAGAGTTACTTCCATCCCCATACCTCACATTTACTACCATCCCCATACCTCACAGTTACTACCATCCCCATACCTCACATTTACTACCATCCCCATACCTCTCGGTTACTACCATCCCCATACATCACAGTTACTCTAATCCCGATACCTCACATTTACTGCCATCCTCTTACCTCAGATTTACTACAATTCCCATACCTCAGATTTACTACCATCCCCATACCTCACAGTTACTATAATACATACCTCACAGTTACTACCATCCCCATACCTCACAGTTACTACCATCCCCATACCTCACAATTAATACCTCACAGTTACTACCATCCCCATACCTCAGATTTACTACCTCACCATTTACTACCATCCCCATACCTCACAGTTACTACCACCCCCATACCTCACAGTTACTACCATCCCCATACCTCACATTTATTACCATCCCCATACCTCACAGTTACTACCATCCCCATACCTCACAGTTACTACCATCCCCATACCTCACAGTTAATACCGATTTACTACCATCCCCATACCTCACAGTTACTACCATCCCCATACCTCACATTTACTACCATCCCCACACCTCACAGTTACTACTATCCCCTTACCTCACAGTTATTACCATCCCCATACCTCAGATTTACTACCATCCCCATACCTCACAGTTACTACCATCCCCATACCTCACAATTAATACCTCACAGTTACTACCATCCCCATACCTCACACCTCACATTTACTACCATCCCCATACCTCACAGTTACTACCACCCCCATACCTCACAGTTGCTACCATCCCCATACCTCACATTTATTACCATCCCCATACCTCACAGTTACTACCATCCCCATACCTCACAGTTACTACCATACACTTACCTTAGATTTATTACCATCCCCATACCTCACGTTTACTACCATCCCCATACCTCACATTTACTACCATCCCCATACCTCACAGTTACTACTATCCCCTTACCTCACAGTTATTACCATCCCCATACCTCAGATTTACTACCATCCCCATACCTCACAGTTACTACCATCCCCATACCTCACAATTAATACCTCACAGTTACTACCATCCCCATACCTCACACCTCACATTTACTACCATCCCCATACCTCACAGTTACTACCACCCCCATACCTCACAGTTGCTACCATCCCCATACCTCACATTTATTACCATCCCCATAGCTCACAGTTACTACCATCCCCATACCTCACAGTTACTACCATCCCCATACCTCACAGTTACTACCATCCACTTACCTTAGATTTACTACCATCCCCATACCTCACATTTACTACCATCCCCATACCTCACATTTACTACCATCTCCATGCCTCAGATTTATTACCATCCCCATACCTCACAGTTACTACTATCCCCTTACCTCACAGTTATTATCATCCCCATACCTCAGATTTACTACCATCCCCATACCTCACAGTTACTATCATCCCCATATCTCACAGTTGCTACCATCCTGATTCCTCACAGTTACTACCATCCCCTTACCTCAGATTTACTTTCATCCCCATATGTCACACTTACTACCATCCCCATACGTCACATTTACTACCATCCCCTTACCTCAGATTTACTACCATTCCCATACCTCAGATTTACTACCATCCCCATACCTCACAGTTACTACCATCCCCATACCTCACAGTTACTACCATCCTCATACCTCAGATTTACTTCCATCCCCATGCCTCACATTTCCTACCATCCCCATTCCTCACAGTTACTATCATCCCCATACCTCACACCTCACATTTACTACCATCACCATACCTCTCAGTTACTACCATCCCCATACCTCACAGTTACTACCATCCTGATACCTCACATTTACTATTATCCCCTTACCTCAGATTTGCTACCATTCCCATACCTCAGATTTACTACCATCCCCATACCTCACAGTTACTATCAGCTCCATACCTCACAGTTACTACCATCCCCATACCTCACAGTTACTACCATCCCCATACCGCACAATTAATACCTCACAGTTACTACCATCCCCATACCTCACACCTCACATTTACTACCATCCCCATAACTCACAGTTACTACCACCCCATACCTCACAGTTACTACCATCCCCATACCTTACATTTATTACCATCCCCATACCTCACAGTTACTACCATCCCCATACCTCACATTTACTTCCATCCCCATACCTCACAGTTACTACCATCCCCATACCTCACAGTTACTACCATCCCCTTAACTTAGATTTACTACCATCCCCATACCTCACATTTACTACCATCCCCATACCTCACATTTACTACCATCTCCATACCTCAGATTTATTACCATCCCCATACCTCACAGTTACTACCATCCCCTTACCTCACAGTTATTACCATCCCCATACTTCAGATTTACTACCATTCCCATACCTCACAGTTACTACCATCCCCATACTTCAGATTTACTACCATTCCCATACCTCACAATTACTACCATCCCCATTCCTCACAGTTACAACCATCCCCTTACCTCAGATTTACTTCCATCCCCATACGTCACATTTACTACCATCCCCATACCTCACAGTTACTACCATCCCCATAACTCAGATTTACTTCCATCCCCATACCTCACATTTACTACCATCCCCATTCCTCACAGTTACTACCATCCCCATATCTCACAGTTAATACTTTACAGTTACTATCATCCCCATACCTCACACCTCACATTTACTACCATCCCCATACCTCTCAGTTACTACCATCCCCATACCTCACAGTTACTACCATCCTGATACCACACATTTACTACCATCCCCTTACCTCAGATTTACTACCATTCCCATACCTCAGATTTACTACCATTCCCATACCTCACAGTTGCTATCATCTCCATACCTCACAGTTACTACAATCCCCATACCTCACAGTTACTACCATCCCCATACCTCACACCTCACATTTACTAACATCCCCATACCTCACAGTTACTACCACCCCTATACCTCACAGTTACTACCATCCCCATATCTCACATTTACTACCATCCCCATACCTCACAGTTACTACCATCCCCATACCTCACAGTTACTACCATTCCCATAACTCACATTTACTACCATCACCATACCTCACAGTTACTACCATCCCCATACCTCACAGTTACTACCATCCCCTTCCCTTAGATTTACTACCATCGCCATACCTCACATTTACTACCATCCCCATACCTCACATTTACTACCATCTCCATACCTCAGATTTATTACTGTCCCCATGCCTCACAGTTACTACCATCCCCTTACCTCACAGTTATTACCATCCCCATACCTCAGATTTACTACCATCCCCATACCTCACAGTTACTACCATCCCCATACCTCACAGTTGCTACCATCCCCATTCCTCACAGTTACTACCATCCCCTTACCTCAAATTTACTTCCATCCCCATACCTCACATTTACTACTATCCCCATACCTCATAGTTACTACCATCCCCATACCTCACAGTTACTGCCATCCCCATACCTCAGATTTACTACCATTCCCATACCTCACAGTTACTACCCTCCCCATACCTCACAATTACTGCCATCCCCATTCCTCACAGTTACTACCATCCCCATACCTCACAATTAATACCTCACAGTTACTACCATCCCCATACCTCACACCTCACAGTTACTACCATCCCCATACCTCACATTTACTACCATCCCCTTACCTCAGATTTACTACCGTCCCCATACCTCACAGTTACTACCATCCCCTTACCTCGGATATACTACCATCCCCATACGTCAGATTTACTATCATCCCTGTACTCACAGTTACTATCATCCCTATACCTCACAGTTACTACCATCCCCATACCTCAGATTTACTACCATCACCATACCTCACAGTTACTACCATCCCCATACCTCAGATTTACTACCATCCCCATACCTCACAGTTACTAACATCCCCATACCTCACAGTTACTACCATCCCCATTCCTCACATTTACTACCATCCCCACACCTCACAGTTGCTACCATCCCCATACCTCACAGTTACTACCATCCCCATTCCTCACAGTTACTACCATCCCCATTCCTCACATTTACTACCATCCCCATTCCTCACAGTTACTACTGTCCCCATTCCTCACCTTTACTACCATCCCCATAACTCAGATTTACTACTATCCCCAAACCTCACAGTTACTACCCTCTCCATACCTTGCACTTACTGTGGTGCTATGCATTGTGAGTTCCTACACTATGCTTCCATTGCCACATAAAGTAATACAGCAGACTCTGTAGGATATGATGATGATGAATGCAGTCATTTTGATTGTGACTGTCCAGACAGGCATATGTGGTGTTTGCAGTCTACTTCCAGCTTTATGTAACTGGTGCAGTTGTTATTTAGGCATAATTTGAACAATAATCCAACTTGGAGTATGTGCAGGTCTGTTGATGGAAGGAGAAGCATCCCTTACCTAGATTGAAAATATACTGTACTGTAACTGCATGACCACCATAACTATGTGAACTGTTTAATAACCAGAAAGTTTGACATGCAACAGGTGCATATATAGCAATTTACATGATTTCATTATCTTACATCACACTGGATGGAAAACAGCATTGCATCGTTGGTGTCTCCGGTATGTTACTAAAGTGCATTTACTCCAGTACTGCCTGTCCATCAGTAATAATCCCTCATGTCTCTGCCACATGTAGTACCACCACAGCATTGTGTTGGCAGCATGCATTTCCATTCCTACACAAATTCATTTTGTGTACTCCAGGTTTTCAACACCCTTTTTGTGATTTAAGGTATTGTAGTACCACAACATTGTGTTTGTGGCATGCATTTCCATTCCTACACAAGTTCCTTTTGCATATTTCTGGTACTTAACTCACTTTTGTAATATAAGGTATTTTGCTGGGCATATTTTTTATTTTATTATTTTTATTTGTGTTTGTTAAATGAGGTAGCGGTGTGATCTACACAGGACAATTTTCAGCAGCCACAGAGAAATAACAAAGGTAAGAAAAGTAGATATACAGGTGACATAAAAAGAGTTGACATAAAAGTAGCAATACAGATTATCAAAAATAGGCTGAAAAACATTACAATGTTTTGATTAAATGTGTAAAAATATGTAGAAGCTGGCAGGTGTTGCTTGCTTGAAATGTGTTTCCATTTAAACTATAATACTCTGCAGGACAGAGGGAAAGGTTTTGAAGGCACTGAGCTGCAAAGGAAGGAGAGAGGGTGATCATTAGAGAGGAATTAGGTAGTAGATTACATATACTCATGGTCAAGCAAGCAGTGATGTACATTAAGAAATATTATTTGCTGCAGGCAGTAGGAGAATGTTATGGGCCCAAGCAGTGATAAATAAGGGTGTTATGCACATGGCCTGTATCACAGAGGATATTAGACATAAAGGTAACTGTATATGGGTTGAGGAATAACAGAGAATAGAAGGGTTGGAGTAGCACTGTACATGAAGTAGACAACAAGTGAGGCTAAAAAGAAGTCACAAACCCATGTGCATGTTAATATATATATATATATATATATATATATATATATATATATATATATATATATATATATATATATATATATATTATATATATATATTAATAATGGTTAGGTCAGAATTTTTTTCAGGGCTGTTATTCATACACTGTACATTCATGTAGTCAAACAGACAGAGATAGTGACATTTGTATGAGAAAGGAAATGACTGTCCTTGACTGAATAATATATTATTCAAGAGACATATGAACTATTCAGTAGATAAATGTGAGGCCTGGGACTCTGACACACACAGGAAGAGGAATCTGAGTGAGTTATTTGACTTTGGCTTCAGCAATGTGGTGAAGATAGTACAGAAGTATGTCTGTAGCCTTCTGAAAATAAATCCTGGGGAGTCTAGCAGTTGTGGAGGGAGGTAGTGCATAGAGCTTTGTAAGGGTACCACAATATAATATGGGACACTGGACCAACAAACAATGCACATACAAAGCAGAAAGGCAAAGGGTGAGAAGGGTGGCCTTCAAAAATAGTGATCAATGCAAATTCTCAACAGATCATACTACGTCGTACAAGACTCTGTGGAATAAATGACAGGAAGTTTGGTAATCCCATACAGGACTATTAGATTAACAACACTGGCTTGCTAACTTGTGTTAATAACCCTGACAAAAAGGCATTTTGATTTCTACAGGATATAAGTCTGCAGAACTGCTTTCAACACACATTATTTTACAGACGGGACTGTCTGTCACATATAATGCAGTTTTCTCACTGTAGTATATAACATCTTTACAGTGTAAGAGCACCACATATGGCCTAACTGCAGTTCTGAATAGACTATGATTTATCAGAGGACAGGTGAGAGAGAGAGAATAATATTGTAGTGTTTGGAAGTATTTCAAAGCCCAAGGAACTGCAATTCTGTGTGACTGAAGTGTAAGTCACAGAATGGTGTGTCTACAGGAACAATGGCAGAAATAAGGAAAGCTACTAGTGTTTTAACACAGTATACTGACTTGTAAGGTACTCTTCTTTGCATTGGTTAGGACACAATTGAAGTAAAAGAGAACATGCTCAGGCTCTTTGCTGAAAATACCACAATAAATGGCATCTTGGAAAAGAGGAAGAGCCAAAGTTTTTGCAAAGGCCAACTAAGTGTGAGGAAGGGAGCATTCTGAGGTCCATTGTAGACATATTCAAGTTAATTCACTTGGAAAACAATAGCTCTGGTGATAAAAATCAACTGGGTAGAAAGGGAATGATAACAGAGAAAGGTGAGGATCAGGGAGTTGGGTTCACATGTGAAGTGCATTCCAATGAGCACTGAAACTGTAACTGAATTCTCTGTGAAAAGAGAGAGAGAGAATTAACAGAGGGATTCTAGACAACATGGAGCATATGCAGGATGAATGAATAACTTTTCATGTATGGACAGAGGGGATGTAGAATGTAAAATGCCCATTGAAAAACATACTCAATCAATGGCCTTATTGTGTACATCTCCAGTCAAACATCTTAAGTTTATAAATGTTCTTATTACCTTCTTTATCTATTTCAGGATCATGGGAGAGCCAGATCTCAGTCTTGTACTTAATGAGCACAAGGCAGAGAAATGAATCCCAGACAGAATGCCAGTTCATCTCAAGACATACACACATGCACATTTACATATGGCATGTACACCTACCGGTTATGTAGAGAATTATTAGCTCATACACAGCATTTTTGGGATGTGAGAGGAAGCTGAAGCACCCAGTGAAATCCCATAGAAACAAGTGGCATACTCCACTCAGAAGGTGCCTCAACTAAGAATTGAACTGGTGAACCAGATGTTATGGGCAGCAATACTAACTGCTACACCAAGGTGCTGCCCATATTTCTAATGTGACACTTATTTGCTGTGGCTATAATAACAGGCAGCATGTAAGATCTTTCCTCACAGTGCCATGGTCTCAAGTTCAGACCTAATCACTACCTGTGTTGAATTTTCATGTTCTGTTCATGTCTGTGGGGGATTCTCCTGATACTGCATATTTCTCCCACTTCTCAAAACTTGCTAGTTGATTGGGTACTTCAAAGTATCCATACGTATTTCATGTGGCCTGCTTTATGGCTGCAAAGGATCTGATACAGACCAGTTTGCTTACCTAATTAACAAATAGTAAAAAAATGTCATGTAATGTTTTATCTGATATTTCACAAAGTGGTAATCATTTACACATGGCAGCCATGTTATGTTGTTAGTTAGGTATGCTTAAACACTGTCTGCAAGTTTAAGAGATAGCTTACATTTGCTTTGTAATCAAAGCAATTTTCATTACCTAGTATGGCAGGCAATGCTTCTGAGTAATTGGTATCTAATTGTAAAATTGCCATGTTTGTGACAGATGAATATTTCAGACATATATATTTTCGAGGAATGGCATGAATTTTAATGTGGTATCCATATAGGTTCATAGGTGTTTACTAGGCTAACAACCACTGGTACCTTTTTAAGCTAAGCCATGCATACCAAATCTCTGACAAGTTCTGGTACCCTTGGTAAGTGTAAGCAGGGGCTAGGGAAATGAAACATTTACAAGCAGGGGCTTGGAAGATGAACCATTTACAGGCTGCTTGCATCCATTAGATACATATGTGCAAAACCAGGGGTGAATTTCCAGTTTCCCATCCAGATGTCCAAGTTTCACTTGAATTGGGTTAGGGAGGAACTTTGTTTCACATGGAAGTGGAGACTGTTCAGAGAGGGGGGTAGTCTGTGGGACACACACCTGTCTCTCCAGCAGGTCCTACTTATATCACAGGCAAGGTTTAAGTCTTTAGAATGGGTAATTCTAGTGCTGTTTGTTTTGTGGACAGAGAGAATATCCATCAGAATGGGTTGTCTGAAGACCCCTTTTATGCTGGGCATAGATCTCCCCTGAAGGAGACAGAATACAGGGACATGGCTTTGAGGCAATTTGCATAGGATACATATACCCTGTATTCTTTTTGTGAGGAACAACGTCTGTGGATGTTCCAGTTGTTGGCTGTGCATGGTTTGGTACTGAATGATAAGTCTGACGAATGCCAAATACGGTGAACAAGAACCTCCTTGGACCTAGATACCATCCTTTTGTTTACAAGTTGCACAACATAGAATGATTTCCTCACTACCGTAGACACATGTTGGCCAAGGGCTATGTTTCTCCTGAAGTCCTGACTACTGCATTGACTCTTGGGTTGTTTTGTCAATATGGCAGTTACCAAGGGTGGCTGACTTCCTGAAGGACACTATTATGCATTTCTTGGCATTTAATTTTAGTCCATGACTCTAACACTATTTATTTGTCTGTGTCAGCCCTTGTTAGAGAATATTAATGTTGTTGAGTGGTGATTCTATGACTACTCCTAATTTGCAATCATCTGCAAATTTGGTCACCCATAGGCCCTTAACACTAGCCTTTCTTCTATAACTGTAGTATTATTTAGATGAATGGAGCTATTATTGCAGACCAGTTTCTCTTCCCTAACCAACAAATACTTTAAACATACTTGTTTCTTGATTGAAAATGTGAAAATATTTTGAAATATTCTGTGTGATATAATGCCAGTGTGGAATTTCATGGAAAATAATATGTTGGTAAATTTCTTTGTAATGAGCAAAGTCAAGAAATCTGGATGAAAAAAAAGTATTTAGTAAAAAAAAAAAAAAAAAATTCAAAACACAAACTATTCTGGAGCCTCAAGTAAGTAAAAGATTTATTCATCTCTTTCACTGATATGAGATAAACTGTGATACTTATTACTTCTTATGTAGAATTATAATATGCTATTAAATATATTACTTGGTGACATGCTGATTGATAATGTTTCTGTAGATCAGTTTACTAATGAAAGTCATGTCTCCAAGTGATGAAAGTCTTCCACCGTTGTCACTGTTCATAAAGATGGCACATCAACTGATAAATTTAGCTATTGGCCATTTATCCCCCCACGCAAATGTACTAGAAATGTGTATTTAGATAATTCACTAGCTACTCAGATACATGCTTTACCTGAACAAATGGAACTGAATGTGATCAATGACAGTGCCACAGCAAATGTACTGCTTTCAGCTTGGCACCTCTCAGAGGTTTAAGGATAAACAAGGAGCTCTCTGTTAATTTTGAAGAAGATGAGAAACACTTAGGGCCAGATTCCAAAAGACTTGCTCTTTGTGTAAGTAACTTATTCCAGTGTAAGCCTGTCTCGATTCCAAAAGACTTCCTCTCAGTTAAAGTACTTTACTGGAGTGTAAGCCTGTTTCAATTCGAAAAGACTTGCTCTCTGTGTAAGTGATTTACTCTGGTGTAAGGCCTATCTATAAAGCAGGCTTACAGTGAGTAAATGGAGCAATAGGTGGAGACGCTAGATATTGCTAAAAAGGATTTCATACCTTTGTCCTTACACACAACCTGCACCTGCTGATGGTGTTTTAGTACATTAAGAGATCTGTGCCGCATGTGTGCGTATATGCTCTCACATATGCTGATATGCAAATTATTGAAAATGGGTATTACTGAAAAAATATTACATAAAATTTGTTCTTACTTTACACTTGGATATAGTACTGAAACATGAATCTCTTGCTATATTCTTGAATAAGCTCAGAAACACTGCCCTTATCAAGGTAGACTTTTTACACTAATACAGCAAAGCAAACATTTTCAAAAATGTTTCTGTCATAACTTGCTGCTTTGAAAACACATCCAGATTATGAAAGCCTTGACAACAAGCATTGCTAGCTGTTCCCAGTGTCTGTTTCTGCACTAAATGACGAGCAAGTCATTTAGCTGGACAAATGCTCCCTGGAATTTAAAAGGGATGCTATATTGTTAACAACTGAGCCTACTACTAAAATAAATACTAAGGACTATAAAACAAACTTCTATGTCTTGAAAAGTAAACAGTACAGCTTCAACAGTAAATGCAGTTTCTCTTTAAATCAGCACGTTATGGATGCTGCAATTTTTGATGCTTGCTAGTCTGTCCTGCTGTGATGAATAGTAATTAAAACATAATTCATTCTTATTACCTTTTTGAGATAAGAACTATTGTAAAATTAAAATGATAAAATGGGTCTTGGGGATGCAGGGAGATAGCAATAATTTGTAGTATACCAATATCTCTGGAAAAGATGGTTGCTAGACATCTGTAAGCTTTGATCAATCTACATTAATGTCAACAGAATAAATGACTCCTGGATTAAAGCATTATTTGAATTAAAATAGGACAGGATGGTAGTAATTTCTATAATTTCATAACACATAGTACGCCAGCCAAATTAATAAAATAAAAACAACAAAGCTTGTGCATCAATTGAATATCATTTTGCATTTTAATTAAAATCATGCCTGACAAAAAGCAGAGGAAATAAACTGTGAACAAGCTACTCAGCCATTTCAAACAATTCTAGGCAGTAAAGAAAAATAAAATTTTAATAACCATCATTTAAAAAGAATAGTTACATATGACTAGTAGCTAGTGTGCACACGTGTGTGTGTGTGTGTGTGTGTGTGTGTGTGTGTGTGTGTGTGTGTGTGTGTGTGTGTGTGGAGGGCTATGTTCAGCATCTTTTCCAATCCATGCTGTCATAATCACAGGGAAAACTTATACGGGAACCATCTATCTCAATCTATGAGTAACAGGGTCAGACTCCAAAAGGTTCATCCCTGTCTCTGAGAAGGACATCATTCTGGGGAATGGGGCACTACCAAATCAGTACCTCCCAACTGTATAGCTGGGATTCCTGCTATGTCAGTAGTGATGAAATTCTGAAAAGGTTCTATGGTAATTTTTCAGCTGAAGGTTTCTGCTGCATCAGCTCTGACATCCGTTGTATGATTTTAACACATGACACTGAAGGATATATCCAGGGATATTGTTGAGAAACTCTGATAGAGAAAAATGATGGGTCAAGCTGTGTCTGGGTTAAGGCAAGGATGAGAAGTACAACTGCTCAACACACTTTTCTGTTCCAGGTCAATGAAAAAAGCTGTGAGGATATCACCTTGTTGTTACTAATGATGGAAAGCAGCCTGCTTATTCTGATAGATTCATCCTTGATTCAGATACATGAGACATTTCTGACTCCCAGCTGTGTATAAAAACAGCCACATTCAATACATGACTACAAAGGACAAGCATCCCATTGGAGATTACAGCTTCTAGTTGTAGATCTTATGAGTTCAGACTTTGTGGTCGGAAAGGATACATTGTGTAAGATATCATTTGATGTGTCAAATGGGTTAGGCGTCTGCTTGATACCTGAATATATTATAAGACATTTTGAAAAAAAAGGCGATCAATAACATTGAAATTTTGTTTAAACCTTAGCATACATCAGGTATCTTTTCCACCTATCCAAAATGTTGTGGTGTCAGGTACAGCAAGCTCACCCATCAAACACTTAGGATGTGGATCTTGACTTTGCACATAAAATAATACAGCTTCTCAGACCTAGCCATCTCCCTGCTGAAGGGATACTGGGCATCCTTGACAATATCAAGGGCACATTTACAGAGGCACTTACACTAGTAACTGAATTATTTAACCACAATTCTGTTCATGATGAGTGAAGTTAGATCTGTTCAGAATTATAAGCTCTCTCGTATTCTTGCAGCTCTTACAGTCTTGCCATTTTGGCCTTTACACTGGATCATCATCTGGTCACACTATTCAGTTGTAGCATTGTTCCTTCCAGACTCCTTATAGATGTGGGGTTCTCATTATAGTTTTTTTATATTCTCAAATTGCTCCTTTCTTGAGAAATCATATAGAGATGACCTGAACTTTGAAAATTTTAACATACAGCTAAAAGAGGAATGATTCACTGGATATTAACAAAATGAGATGCGATGAATCATGAGTTTCCATACATGATGCTGTATGCTGGGTAATGAAAAACACTGAAGCCACCTAACACTTATAAAGGTACAGAGATAAACAAGAACAAACATCGATAGCTTGGGAATTAGTGAACTAAAAGGGGCTAGAATGGGCCAGTTTTATATTAGATCATCATTATAGTCAGTAAAGGGACGTCAACGTCAGTGCTTATTTACTACCTCAAAATTGACAGAATGATCTCAATCAGACTCGAAGACAAGCTTTGCAACATTACAGTGATATAAGTTAATGCTCCAACTACAGATGCTGAAGATGTGAAAGCTGATCAATTTTATGAGGCTCTACAGCACCATTTATGTATAACACCAAAAAAGATATTACCTTCATTGTAGATGGTTAAAATAAAAAAGATGGTAGCCAAAGAACAGCTAAATAATACACAGGTTTGGCCTTGGTGTACAAAATGATCTCATGCATAGACTGGTAGAATTCTGCCAAACCAGTTCACCAGTCATAGCAAACACTTTCTTTCAGAAGGTTAAAAAGATAGCTTCTTATATGGATATTATCAGATGGTTAATATCAAAATAAGATTGATTATAAAAATAATACTGATATAATGGGTTTCAAAGTTAATGGTCAGTGTTCTTCCAAAGTCCACTTATTTACAGATGATATATTAGTGACAATAGTTAATAATGATTCTTCACTATTAAACATAAAGAAAAATTAATTTAAATATTTTGAACTAATGGCTGGTTTAAAATTTAATAAAAAAAAATCCAAATAGTTTATTCATTAAAAAAGAGGAGTTAGATTATTTGATGGTAAATAATAATGAGCTCAAATGGGACAATAATCAAATGAAATATTTAGGGGTTATTCTCCCATATAACAATGAAATAGCAATAGTAAATAACAAGAATTCTTTAGACAGTATGAAAGCATTGCTAGATCGAATAAATTAATTTTTACTATGGAAGATAGGATGACTTTAACTAAGATGGTTATTTTGCCTAAAATATTATATATTATGCAAAGTAAGTCATTACATTTTTGAAAGGCCATATTATACAATTTAATGATATCTGTTTGGAATTCTTAGGGTATCCTAACAAACCTAGAATAGCTTTAGGGCATCATATGAAAAAGTGGAAAATGAAAGCATTGGAGTTTCAGCTCTAGAAATGTATGACATAGCTTCTGTTATTAAAATAGCAGATCTATGGTTAAACTCTGATTATTCAGCTAAATGAAGAAAAAATGCATGAATCTAATTAAAGGGCAAGAAAAATACTACCATGCAAATTTTGACCAACATCATGAATGGTTACTAAAGAAATATTTTGTTAAGTCTGTTATAAAACCAACAATGTCATACTTATACAAATAATATATTAAAATATTTTAGAAAGTTTATATAGCATTCAGAGATAAAAACTGGTGTTTTACTTTGTTCCCTATTGCTTTCACATCAGATTGTATAGATCTGAACCTTCAAAAAATGTTAAGTTTTAAATATACTTATTTTTTGGAACAAATTGAGACCAATGTACTTAATACAGATTATTTATTGGGTGAATATAGTTCAGACTTGGAAATTAGCTTACAGTACAGATTAGCAGACAGTTCATATTTTCTAAAATTAATACCAGTGTCAACTTTATCTAAAAAAGAATATCCATCCTGTGACATAGCGCAATACTGCCAGCCCAGCTATCTGGAATTTTGTAAATAATCATATGTCATTTGCAAATATCAACATGATTCATATGCTTGTCTTACAAATGTATTAGAACTCTAGGTTATGTATATATTAAACTATAGGTATAGAAGTGTGTGTTGAACAGGGTTTGTACAGTACTGAGCTTCAAGGATGTGCCCACAGTGTACCCTACTGAAAAAGAACAGAAATGTATATAAACTATATACCTGTGAAAATGGGGTCTATGTCAGAACAATGAAAAATCAAAATATCGAACGCACACATGAGCGGATATGCAGGTATTCAAAATCACTATTGTGGGAGACTGCACCCCCCTGCTAAATATATATTCCTACTCCGAGATTGCACTACAGTGAGGAAAGAGCAACTATCCCAATCACCACTGTACTGTGATCCAAAGAAAATGAATATTGAATATCTGCATTTTTGCTCATGTGAGCACTCAAGATTTTAAGTTTACAGCAATCTAAAGTAGAGCCTGAAAATGTATATGTTTTAACAGTAGAAACTAGAACATACAGAGTTAATTTTTAAAACTTCAAGAAAATAGTTGAAATTAAATTGTTTTATGATTGTGCTATAAATGTTATCTGTCAGTTTCAATGCAGTAGCAGACACAATGTTTAGAGCTAGAAGTTTTTTTGTATTGTCTTGAAAGAAAAGTAATTACTAGGTTTGAGATGTAGAAGTGTTTTATCATGTTATGACTTCCAGGATCTGCAAACATGTGAAAGATATGTATTTTTCAGAAGGAGATGTCAAATGCTACACAGGGGGTTTAGCTTAGGAACTAAAGTCAGGTGACAAAATGGTGATGTCATCCAAGCTACCCCAGCAGTAATATTTGATATTAATTTAAGAACTCTCTGAGAGAGAGAGATGGAGAGAGGAAGTTTGTATCTTATCTTTGACCTAGAAACATCCACTCATCACCACCTTCTGCACTTGCCTTGCTGTAAGTTTTTAGGGCATAATAACTCTTTTAGATTCAGATAGGAATTCAGTAAAGTATAGCTTAGAAATTTTCTTTATTTACTTGAGACTGTCCTGCAATGTTGTTTTATATATTTCTTGTGATTTTGAACTCTGATGTAACTGATTACTGTCTTTTACTGTTTATTTATTATTAAATATATTTAAACCTATCTTTGTGGCTGATATCTGTGAGACATATTTAAGCTCTTAGAGTACTTGCATATCTATTTGGTGACACTGTATAGGCCACTCCTAAATAGTCTTACTCTTGGTCAGACTACCATTTGGATTATTAGTAACATGACACAGTAGGATTGGACACTCTTTGTTAAGGGCCTTATGGTAGGTGATAACGAGTTGGCTGGTGGCAACTAGAAATACCTTATAGTCTGGGAAGAAGGGAGCATAGCTAGTAAACCTTTGCTAGCCTTTCCCATATGTGTGTATGTGTGGGTTAGTATATAAATCAAATCTCAAAGTGTGTGTGTGTGTGTGTGTGTGTGTGTGTGTGTGTGTGTGTGTGTGTGTGTGTGTGTGTGTGTGTGTGTGTGTGTGTCAGCACCTTGGGCAGGGACACAAAGCACTGGTTTGACAGAGAGGGTGCTGGAGGTTTTGGCTTGGCCACTCAACTGAGATCTCAACCCTATAGCTGTACCAGTGGGGAGTCTTAATGGGGATCTGGAGAAAGAGGGAGGAATCCAGCCCCAGGCAGACTGTGATCTCTGTGTGCCCTTAAGGGAAATTGCACTTTACTGTGTGTGTACTTCTCATCCTCCCAGTGTGTGCATTCTGCACTGTTGCCAGTGGTGAGGATTGAGGCTCCTTGATTATGGGGCCAGTGCAGGGGCATCACATATTAATTGATAGCAGTGGTGGGATGGCCACATCACATATTCATTGTCTTGTAGTTGTGTGGATATTGAATTCTTGTAGCCTGTAAAGAGTGGTCACTAAGGAAGGTGTTTGTACTTTCAATCAGCCAGAGAGTAAACCTTCCGCGTTTCATATCACAATTGTTTTATTTATTTATTTATTTTTGTTAGCTTAGTTAGTCATGGAAAGCAGGCAAGCATGTCAGCAGAAGAGTATGGCAAGCTGACAAGGAACCAGTTGGCTGAGATGTGCCAGGCTAAAGGACTGGTGCATTCCAACCTGACTAAGGCAGAAATGATCGTAGCATTGGGCACAGCTGCATCACAGACTAGAAATCAAAACAACAACCAGGCTAGCCTTGAAGATGTACAACTCCCAGAAAATGGACAGTTCAACCTTTCCACAGAGGACTTAAAAATCCATCTGGAGTTAAAGAGACTTGAACTGGAGGCCAAGAGTTTGGAAATAGAAGCAGCAGAGAAACTATGATGTCTGGAAGCTGAGGAGAATGAGAGGCAGAGGCAACATGAAAAGGAGATGCTGACTCTTCACCAGGATCATGGAGGTAATGGGGAAGGGAGTAACCAAATCTCAGAAGCAACAAAGGTCAGTACATTTCTTCCACAATTTACAGAGGGGGATAATTTTTATAGTTTCATTCATATGTTTGAAAGGGTATGTAAACAGCATAATACTGACCAAGGGCTCTGGGTATGGTTCCTGACCCCCTTACTCCATGATAAAATTGTAACTGCTATTTCTAAATTGTCTGATACAGATTGCTTAAATTATAATACTGCAAAGAACTGTCTTTCAGAATGTTTTAAGTTAACACCTGAAGCTTATAGAAAAAAGTTGTGTGAGCATAGACGCAAGGCAGATGAAAGTGTGTGTGACTATATTCCTGAACTAAGCACTTATTTTCATAGGTAGGTAAGTGGATGTCAGGTCACCAGTTCTGAAGGGCTGGCAGACCTTTTAGTGAGGGAACAAGCCATTAGCACTTTGCCTGAGGTATGAGAATCTGGTTAACTGATAGGCAATGCAATACTGCAGATGAGTTGGGGAAGAATGGACATCTATACCTAGCAATCAGGGCATCACTGCACAGGAAATGGACACCCAGTGCTGCTCATGCATGTAAGGGAACCCATGGTAGGCAGCCCAGACTGCCCCAACAGAGTCCACCAGTAGCAGGGGAAGCCACTAGTCCAGGTACACATCCAGGACCAAGGGTTAAATGCTTTAAATGCAACCAGTGGGGCCGTGTAGCATGTAGATGTCCACGGGGGCAAGATGGGGAACAAAAGGTGGGAAAGACAGTAAGTGGGGAATGACAGAATGCCAGCAGCAAGCTGTCTGGACACAACAAGGGTACCAAACTACCACAAGAGGTTATAGCCTATCTTAGTAAATGAGAAAGAGGTCATTGCTAAGACAGATGCAGCCTCTGACCTAACCACTGTAAAGTCTGCAATGGTCAAAGAGGAGTACTACTTGTGTGGGCAGTATACTCCAGTCAGAACTTTAAGAGGGACCCCATTCCAAATACCTTTGGCTAGGGTTCATCTTGACTGGGAGGGTGGAAAAGGAAGCCAGCAAGTAGGTGTGTTTGAGGATATCCCTACAGATGTCCTGATAGTGAATGATTTTGATAATGCAGTACCTTGTGTGCATGCAGTGACATGCAGTCAGGCTTGTAGACAAGCATGTGGGTCTGATAGCTTGGGGAGGCCTAGACAGACTGCACACTTGCAGCCAGGACTGGTGAGGCAGTTACTTCAGGGAGGGAGCTGCCTGTATCAGTGAGACTGAAGGTGAGCCACAGCTCATAGGTACTGATGTTCCCTTGGACAGAGTGACTGCAAGGGCAGAGGTGAGTAGTAGTACCCAGGCTGACAGTGAGGCACTTTCATCAGAGGATGCCAGACTTCCTGTGGAAGGGGAGCTGAGAAGGGTTACAAAGAGAGAGTTGAGACAGGCTCAGCTCTCAGACCCTATATTACAAGGCCTGAGGGAGGTAGCCAGTGAGGCACCTGATTCTCAAGAGAAAGGGGAATTTGTATACTGGGACAAAGCGTTACTGTACAGAGAGTGGACCCCTGAAGGAGGGCTAGAGGGTGACAGAATACAGCAGTTGGTAGTGCCCAGAGTCTACCATCTGGCACTTCTAGCCATAGCTCATGATAATTCCTTTGCAGGTCATACGGGCATAAAACATACAAAGAGACGTATTATGCAGAACTTTTATTGGCCTGGGATTTCTAGAGATGTAACAGGGTACTGCAGGACCTGTGGGCAGTGCCAAAAGGTAGGCAAGGCAGGAGATAAGGTGAAAGCTCATTCAATGTCTTTGCCTGTGATTGATGAGCCATTTCAGGGGGTAACTATGGATATTATGGGGCCTCTGAGTACCCCAATTCCACAGGGAAAAATGATATCCTAGTAGTAGTAGATTATGCTACCAGATACCCTGAAGTGGTGGCTCTGTCTTTCATTGAGGCAGAAAAGGTGGCAAATGCTTTGTCAGTGATTTTCAGTAGGGTAGGTTTAACAAAATAAATACTGACTGACAGAGGTACCAATTTCATGTCAGACCTGCTGGCTTGTCTGTGGAAGTACTGTGGGGTGAAGCACCTAAAGACCAGCCCCTACCATCCACAGACTAATGGTCTTGTTGAGAGGTTAAACGCTACACTCAAGATGATGCTACAGGCATTTGCAGACCAGTTCAAGAGGGAGTGGGAGAAATATTTGCCCCATCTGTTGTTTGCTTACAGAGAGGTTCCCCAGGCATCCACAGGTTTTTCACCGTTTGAGTTGCTGTATGGGCACAGAATGAGAGGACATCTAGATTTGATTTGTGATGAGTGCGAGGGTGAGTGTGAATCCCACAAGGAGTCTGTTGTGGCATATGTCCTAAACCTCAGAATAAGGCTCAAGGAACTCATGGGCTTGGCCCAGGAGAACCTGGCAGAGGTCCAACAGCAGAAAAAGTTCTGGTATAACAGGAATGCTTGAGCTAGTGAATATGCAGTAGGGCAGCAGGTTATGGTTCTCATTCTTTTTAGACAAAACAAGCTGCAGGCAGCTTTGGAGGGACCCTTCAGGGTGGTAAGAAAGGTCAGTGATGTTAACTACATGATAGAACTGCTAGGCAGGAGGCAGGGGCATAAATTGTACCATGTTAACACAATGAAACCTTACCATGATAGGGAGGCCCTTGTGCTGAGTATTTGCAGTGGATGGCAAGAGGAGACTGAGGGGTTCTGGTGACTGATCTCCTCAGTGAAGCTCAGATGTACACCTCAGTGGAAGAGGTAGCAATGTCCTAGCAGCTATCCCCTACCCAGGTTCAAGAAATCTGAGCAGTGTTACAGGAGTCTGGGGACATGTTCACTGGAAAACCAGGGTGCACCCACCTGGTGCAACACCATGTGGACACAAGACCCCAAAGGCATATTAAGCAGGCCCCTTATAGAGTGACTGAGAGGGTCAAACAGACTCTGATGGAGGAGATACATGAAATGTTGGAACTAGGGGAATTCAGGAGTCTAGCAGTCCCTGGGCCTCCCCAGTGGTGCTGGTACCAAAGATGGATGTCAGCACCAGGTTCTGTGTGGACTACAGAAAATTAAATAGTCACATAGAGTCAGATGCTTACCTCATGCCTAGGACAGATGAAGCCCCAGAGCAGCTGGGTGGGGCTATTGATCTTACCAAGGGTTACTGGCAGTTACCCTTGACTCCCAGTGCCAGAGAGATGTCAGCCTTTGTGACTCCTTTTGGCTTGTATGAGTTCAGGAAGATGCTTTTTGTGATGAAAAATCCCCAGCAACTTTCCAGAGGCTGGTAGGTCATATCCTAGCAGGAGATTTTGCCCTTGCTTATCTAAATAATATTGCCGTCTGCATCAGTTCCTGGCAAGAACACCTTCAGCATGTCGGGGAGGTGCTGGGCAGACTACAGATGGCAGGGTTGACCATTAAGTCCAGTAAGTGTCAGGTGAGTATGGCAGAGGTCTCCTACCTGGGACATAGAGTGGGGAGTGGTAAGATCAGACCTGAACCTGCCAAAGTGTAAGCCATTCAGGTATGGTCTGCCCTGTTACCAAAAAACAGGTGAGGGCATTGTTAGGGACAGCAGGGTACTACAGAAAGTTTGTCCTTAATTATAGTGCCATAGCTGCTTCCCTCACAGACCTGACAAGGAAAAACAAGAAACAAGCCAAGTAAGGTAGTGTGGACCCCCAGCATGTGAGCAGGTATTCCAGAAGCTTAAAGGAGCTTTGGGAGGACCCCCTGAGTTAGCCAGTCCAGATTACAGCAAATAATTTGTTGTGCAGGTGGATGCTTTAAATCATGGGCTGTGGGCTGTATTCAACCAGGTTTCCTCAGAGGGAGAAGACCACCCAGTTGTATATCTCAGCCATAGGCTCCAACCCAGGGAGGAATACTATGCAGCTGTAGAAAAGAAATGTTTAGCCATAGGCTGGGCACTGCAGAAATTTCAGCCTTATCTGTATGGAAGGAAATTCACTGTAGTTACAGACCACAATCCCTTAACATGGCTACAGTGAGCCTGCCAGCAAAATGCCAGGTTACCAAGGTGGAGCCTAGGGTTGCAAGCATATGATATGACAGTGCAACACCACAGTGGGGATAGCAATGTCAACGCAGATGGGCTCTCAAGACAGGGAATAGGGTACGGTATTTCCAGATAGGCTCACTCTCTCAAGCAACTTTTGTCAAGGGTCACTTGAAAAACTAGCTTGAGTTTTTGTGGTGGGGGTATGTGTCATAGGGCAATACTGCCAGCCCAGCTATCTGAAATTTTGTAAATAATTATATGTCATTAGAGAATATCAACATGATTCATATGCTTGTCTTACAACTGTATTAGAACTATAGGTTATGTGTATATTAAACTATAGGTACAGAAGTGTGTGTTGAACAGGGTTTGTGCAGTACTGAGCTTCAAGGATGTGTCCACAATGTACTTTACTGGAAAAGAACAGAAATGTATATAAACTATACACCTGTGCAAATGTATATATTTTAACAGTAGAAACTAGAACATACAGAGTTAACTTGCAAAACTTCAAAAAATAGTTGAAATTAAATTGTTATACGATTGTGCTATAAATGTTATCTCTCACTTTCAGTGCAGTAGCAGACACAATGTCTAGAGCTAGAAGTTTTTTCTATAGTCTTGAAAGAGAAGTAATTGCTAGGTTTGAGATGTAGAAGTGTTTTATTGTTTTATGACTTCCAGGATCTGCAAACATCTGAGAGAAATGTATTTTTCAGAAGGAGGTGTCAAATGCTACACAGAGGGTTTAGCTTGGGAACTAACGTCAGGTGACAAAAAGGTGATGTCATCCAAGGTATCCCAGCAGTAATATTTGATATTAATTTAAGAACTGTCTGACAGAGAGAGAGAGAGAGAGAGAGAGATAGAGGGCATTTTGTATCTTGTCTTCGACCTAGAACCATCCACTCATCACCACGTTTGTGCTTGCCTTACTGTAAGTAAGTTTTTTAGGGTATAGTAACTCTTTTAGATTCAGACAGGAATATAGTAAAGTATAGCTTAGATTTTTTTTTATTTATTTAAGACTGCCTTGCAATGTTGTTTTAAATATTTCCTGTGATTTTGAACTTTGATGTAACTGATTACTTACTGAGTATTGTCTTGTTGTTTTACTATTTATTTATTATTAAATATATTTAAACCTATCTTTGTGGCTGATATCTGTGAGACATATTTAAGCTCTTAGGTACTTGCATATCTATTTGGTGACACTGTACAGGCCACTCCTAAATAGTCTTGCTCTTAGTCAGACTACCATTTGGATTATTAGTAACATTACACAGTGGGATTGGACACCCTTTGTTAAGGGCCTTTGAGTAGCTGATAAAGAGTTGGCTGGTGGCAGCTGGAAATACCTTATAGTCTGGGCAGAAGGGGGCATAGCTAGTAAACCTGTGCCAGCCTTTCCCAGGTGTGTATATATGTGTGTGTTTGTACATAAATCAAATCTCAAAGTGTGTGTGTGTGTGTGTGTGTGTGTGTGTGTGTGTGTGTCTGTGTGTATCAGCTACTTGGGCAGGAGCGTGAAACGCTGGTTGGATAGAGAGGGTGTTGGAGGTTTTGGCTTGGCCACTCAGCTGAGATCTCAACCCTATAGCTGTGCCAGTGGAAAGCCTTATTGGGGATCTGGAGAAAGAGGGAGAAACCAGCCCTAGACTGACTATGATCTCTGGGTGCTCTTAAGGGAAATTGCACTTTACTGTGTGTGTACTTGTCATTCTCCCAGTGTGTATGTTGCCCACTGTTGCCAGTGGTGAGGATTGAGGCTCTTTGATTACTGGGCCAGTGCAGGGGTGTCACACATCCATTATTGATTTTCTAAATAATTTTGTTATAAATAGTGACTATAGGAAGTTGTATTTATCAAAATAAATAAATAAATAAATAAAATAATTGCAAAAGTAATATATCAAAGGTAATTATTGCGATTGTAAATGTTTACCTGGATCTCAATGTTCATGTCTATAAAATTTCTTAAGCATGTTTGGAAGTTAAAGTATTTATAAATATTATCAATAACCTCTGAATATAACTGTTGGATAAAATTTGGTTCTTTAATAGATACCTTATAATTTATATTCTGTGATCAATACATTCATTTGTAGATTGAAATTTGGAATTATATGCTATATTGAAATATGATGACAGTTTTTTAAATAATTAATTGATAATTTTATGTTAATATATTTGTATCTTTGATAAAACGCAATATCATATTTAAAATAAAATAGGACTGATTATATACTATACAGTCAGAGGTGGAAAATCTTTTTAAGAACAGCAATAATTAGAGATGGACCTTGCTCTGGCTCAAACCATCATCTTCTCATCACAAAGATTAAAATCAAATTAATTCAACAGGAAAGGACCTCAGGCAAACTATATGCAAGCTCGCACATTTTCAATAAGAATATATAGTAGAAGTAAAAAAAAGATTTAAGGGATTAGATCTGGTGAATAAAATGCATTAGGAACTGTGGATAGAAGACTGGGATATTGTTCAGGAGGTTATAACAAGAAATATTCTGAACAGGAAGAAAGAAGAATGCAAAATGGTTATATGTGGAGGCTTCAAAACTGGCTGATGAAACAAGGAGAGCAAAATGAAATAAACATGCTGAAACTATGTTAAACTGAATGCAAAGTTCCAGAAAAAAATCAAGAGATAGTCATATTTAAATGAGCACTGCAAAGAACTAAACAAAAATAATAGAATGAGAAAAACAAGATATCTCTTCAAGAAGTTTGTTAATTTTAAGGAAACTTCCATGTAAAAAAGGGGCACGATAAAGGATAAAGATGGGAGTGATCTAGTTGAAGCAGAAAATGTTAAGAAGAGGTGGCTGAAATACAAAGAAGTGTTTCATAAAACGTACCCTAACATCACTGATAAATACATTGGTAAGTTCTCTGATCTAGGGCAAAACATCCTGAACAGTGAAGATGAAAGTGCTCTAGAAAGTCTTGATAATAGCACAGCTGCAGTAAGTGATATAATGTGAGCCAAATAGTTTAAAAACCTGCAAAAGATGCTGTTATAGTGTTGTGAATACTTTGCCAGCAAATTTGGAAAACACGCCACTGCCCATTAGATTGGAAAATTACACTTTTTATTCCAGTCTCAAAAAAGGAAGTACTAAAGACAGCCCAAATTATTAAACAACTGTACTTGCTTAACATGCTAGCAGAGGTGTAGCTACGGTGTTATAAAATGGGCATTTTCCGAAGACACTAAGTTTTATGGAGTGCTACTGGCAGATGATGATCAGTCTTCAGTGCTTTTCTGGACATTACCTACATTTAGAATACATTTAGAATACATTTAGAATACAATACATTTTGGGTCAGAACTAAAGTGTGTTAGTAATCAGTGTTTGGCATAAACTGTAGCAGCTGCTTGTTGCAAATGTAACAAGCAGTTTTTGCTACAGTTTAAAAGGAAAGAAAGTTTTTTTTCTCTTCAAGTTTGAGAAGAGCCTTTTTTTTTCTTTTCAAGTTTTTTTTTTTTGGCATCTCAACTTAATTTTGAGGGGGTGGCCAGACTGAGGGAATAGTAGTGGGTACCACAATAGCAACACCTTTACATGTTAGAAAGGTAATGCTTAAGATCATGCAAATTAGACTCCAGCAATATACAGACCAAGAAATGCCACATGTAGAAACTGGTTTTAAAGGAAGCAGAGATAAAACTGGCAACATCCACTGGAAAACAGAGAAAGCAAGAAAACACTAGAAGACATATACTTTTGCGTTCTTGAGTTCTCTAAAACCTTTCACTATACTGACCATAACAAACTGTGGCAAGTTTTTAGATAAATAGGAATACTGGGTCACCATCTTTGTCTCCTGAAATCTATGCAGAGTAAAAAGACAGTTGTTGCGTCTTTCGGCTTTTCCTGGTTAGGGGTCGCCACAGCGGAACTCCGGTCCGCTAATGATTGGCAGATAGATTTTTACGTGCCGAGTTGCCAGCCCTGATGCACAACCTTCAACGAAGGTACGCCCATTCACGCATGTCTCGACGCAGAAGACACTCTAGCTGAGAATCGAACCGGACAGCGTCTTACTGTGAGGCGACAATGCTACCGCAGTACAGAATAAATAATTGGTTTAAATATGGAAAGGAGTGCAACAAGGTAATGCATTGTCACCCTACTTATTTATATGCATACTTTATATGCCAAATACATCATGTGACATGCTGGATTAGTAGAATCAAATGCTGTAATCAAAACTGAAAGAGAGAGACATTAACAATCTCAGTTATGCAAATAATATCACTCTGATGGCTAAAAGAAGGTAGTGGCTAAATACCCTGTTGATTAAGGTGAAAGCAGAAAGCAATTAAAGATAACAAAAGCTGGTTTGCTGTTCAGCATCAAAAAATTAAGATTATGTCCTCTACCCTAACAATTCTGTTCAAACAGATGGAGAAGAAGTGACATCTTTTATTTTTCTGTGCTTAAAAGTCTCTGCATCTGGGGAATACTGCCAAGAAATTAAAAGACACTTGCTTCATAGGAGGTAATCTATGGCAAATCTGGATAAATTATTATGGAGTAATGATATCACATTGTCAACAAAGAAGCAATAACACAGCTATGAGTATTGGGCTATAAGTAAGGTTTTGTTCCAGAAAATGTATACTTTTTTGCAGGTCTATATCAGTTCGTTGAAGTCTAATTACAGCGAATGGCTGTTCATCAAACAGAAATCACTGAACAGCCATTTGTCGAACGCTCAAATTAGCGAATGTTTTTCCCAAGGAATGAAATTACTTGGCCAACATATGGAAATTTGTCCTTTTCCCCACTGTAGTGTGATCTTGGAATTGGTGTATATAAGTAGGGGGGTGTGGGTGGTGAAGCCCCCCACTTTGGTGGGTTTGATGCACTGTGGTGTGTGTGTCGGTTGGTCATGTCATTTCCTTCCCTTTGGAAAAATGTTCGCTGATGTGAATACTCAATGAATGGCCATTGGTGCTTAAGGTTCGATGAACAACTGTTCATTGTAATTAGATATAATATAATATAAATGTATCTCTCTTTCTCTCTATATATAATATGGGGGTCTATATTACAACACCGAAAGAGCAGAAACGCGAACACCTAAAGAGCGAAAAAAATGGAACATCGAAGTGCTGTTTGTCAGATTGTGGTACAGTGAAGACTGGAATATTTGCCCTTTCCTCACTGTCTTGGAGTTGTAAAATATACTTAGTGGGGGGTGTGGGGGTGCAGCCCCCCACAATAGTAAGTTCAAGGTTTCATTTCTATCGCTGTTTAGGCATTCGCGGTTTTGATTTTTCAGTCTTTTAATATAGACCCATAAAATGCATATATATATATATATATATATATATATATATATATATATATATATATATATATATATATATATATATATATTTCTAGTTTGTTGACCGGGAAAGTCCACTGGGCCCAGTGAGTCCATTTTCAGTGGCGGCCCGGGGAGAAAAGCTTCAACAAAGCAAAATACAGTAAAGATTCAGAATACAAGTACACAACAGATGCTCAGTACAAATACAAGATTATATGCAAATCAGAGATGAGTATTTACAATATTAACATAAAAAGCAATTGTAATTATCAAGGTGTTGACATTAGTGAGCTTGAAGCTATGTTTGTAGTAACTTATTGGAACAATCAGGCTTTTGAGGTTGAAATGTTAAAATGAAGATAGGTAGATTGATGGTGGGAGTTATTTATTCCAACATAATTAAGAGTTCTATTTGGAATGTAGGGGAGAAGGATGTTTTTGAGGGAATGGCATTTGGTAGGGGTGAAGGGTAGTTTATGAGCTGTGATGAGTTGGAGATAGTCCAGATAGTTTAGAAGTTCTAGTCAATTTAAAGAGTGAAGGACAAGGTAGTGATGGGAAGAGTTTTTGGACTTAGTGGTGAATTTGGAGATTTTGTTATCAGTGCTTTTTAATTTGGAGATGATTGATGTAGATAGGCTGGTTAGAAGGGGTGTGCCGTACATTAGGGAGGGAAGGAGATAAGTGGAGGTGAGAGTGTCTGGTATAAGGTGAGAGCAAGCTATTATTCCTATATAGCATACCCAGTTTTTGGTGGGTTTTCTTTATGTTTTGAAGTATACGGTTGTCAAATTTTTGGTGCTTATCTATAGTTTCACCTAGTAATTTAGCATGAGGGGGTGCGACTTCAATAAGAGAGCTATTTTGGCTTAGAACTTGGAAGAGGTTTTGTCAAAAGTATAGGATTTTGATGGTATAAAGAGTAATATTTTGGATTTGTTTGCATTTAGGGAAAGGTGATTTTGTAGCATCCAGGCTTCAGTGGTTGAGAAGCTCAGGGAGATTAGAGGCAGAGCAGTCTAAAGTTGAGTTGTCTGCATATTGGATTACTTTGTCATTAGGAATAGCAGTGTGAAAAGTATTGATAAAGATATTGAAAAGGACTGGTCCAAGAATGGATTCTTGAGATATGCCGGTGGGGGTATGGAGAAAAGGAGAGATAGTTTTTCTCCATTTTACAGCCTGAGATCTGTCAGACAGGTAGCTGGAGAACCAGGAGAGGGTATTTTGAGTGAGATTTAGGTTTGAGAGATGGCTCAAAAGATGGGTATGGGAAACAGTATCAAATGCTTTGGAGTGATCTAGAAGTACTGTGGATACTATTTCCCTGGAATCTCGGGCCCAATTGACTGTATCTAAGAATGAGAGGAGAGCTGTTGTAGTATTGTGCCCAGGTCAGAAACCATGTTGTGTTGGGGTGAGGAGATGGTTTTGAGTTAGGAAAGGCTTAAGCTGGAGATGAACACATTTTTCTAGGATTTTGGAGATTGAGGAGAGGATAGCCATGGGGCAGAAGTTTGAGATGTTGGTGTTTTTTTCACCTTTGTGGAGAGGTAGAGTATAGGCTGTATGCCAGAATTTGGGGACGTAGGATTCCTGTATGGATTTGTTGATTAATATGCTAATAGGGAAAGCGATTCCATCAGCAGCAGATTTAAGAAAAATAGAAGGCATATTTTCAGGAGCATTACAGCAGGGTTTTAATTTGGAGAGAATATATATATATATATATATATATATATATATATATATATATATATATATATAGGATACCTATTAAAAGCACGAAAGTTACAAAGTGCAAACGCTCAGATGAGCGAAAATGTTGCAAATTGAAAACGTTATTGTGGGGGGCTGTGCCCCTCACACCCTCCGCTAAATATATATTCTAACTCCGAGATCGCACTACAGTGAAAAAAGGGCAAATATTCCGATCTTCACTTCGATTTGCGGCATTTTCGCTCATCTGAGCATTCGCACTTTGTAACTTTCGTGCTTTCAATATATAACCATATTTATGTGTGTGTGTGTGTGTGTGTGTGTGTGTGTGTGTTTCTAATCATGTGGGTTTCCTCTGGGTGCTCCGGTTTCCTCCCTCATTTCATAGACATGCGTTTAGAGCATTTCTCCTTGGGCCTCTGCTGAAAATTGGCTTTGTTCCAAGTCGGACTTTCCCAGTAAACAAATGTTGAATTAAAAAAAAAAAAAAATATATATATATATATATATATATATATATATATATATATATATATATATATATATATACATACATATGTGTGTGTATGTTTCTATATATATATATATATATATATATATATATATATATATATATATATATATATATATATATATATATATATATATATATATATATATATATATATATATATATCACCCTTTTCACCATTACGGTCTTGTAATTGCAAAGATTACAGCTCTAGATATTGGAGTTTTGACAGAAATCGGACACTGTGTTCAGGCAGTAGAATTACTTATGTTAAGCTTGACAGGACTATCAGGAAGCTATTCACATTGCTTGAATGGAGGCAACGAAGGGAAGCATATGAGCCCCCTAATTCTTTCCTTCATATAGAAAGAAAAGGTAGTGAACAATACTGAAATCTGATATTTGAATGTTTGTTAAAGTTTTTTAAAGTGTGAATTAATTTCATTTGTGTTGTTTTGACACTGAAACACATTATATAAATGTTTACAAGATAACATAAAAATATTTATAAGAAGAACAGTGAAACAATAAAGTAAAACAATTTAAATTCTTCAAATGCTGGCACATAATATGCTAACAAAGAGATGCATTTATTTGAGGATGAAATTAACTTAATCAAAACCCTTGTTGAACATCTAAATATTTATTTGGGGCTAAAATGCTCCATCTGAGGAGTCTGTAATCTACTGAGGCAGGGAAGTACACAAAGTTGTACTACAAAAGCAAATGATATACCAGATATGTCCTCTGACAGTTAACACAAAGGACTGATGCTATGGCATATTAATGATCTTCATCCTGAAGTCCTGAGTTTGATTCCCTTATCCTCCATTTGTCTGCTGTATGATTCTGAGCAATGCACTTACCAAACAGTCCTCTCAAGTTGTGGCTGAAATGGATCTGTGAGGGTTAGTGTACTACCTTGGTTAGAAACAAATATAAATAAATAAATAAATAAGTCAATATATCAGTTAATTTGTAAGAAGGCCATTTGCAGTGGATAGCTGTTGGGATTTCCTTTTGTGATATTCCCAACTCAACACAATTCTGTAATTCTTGTGGTTTACATCTTCCATATACTGACTGAACAAAACCTGGAAGTAACAAAAGGAAATAATCATCTAAGTTATAGTCTTAAATGATGTAAAGGGAAATGCATCCTCTGATGCTGGGCAGAAAGTCTATCCAAGCACAGGGTGATTGTGGCAAGATCATAACCAGATGTTGCAGACTTTGCACATAACGAATGGTATGGTGTGCACATATCTATTATATCTGGTTTTGAAGGCCCTCTATGGTGAATAACTGTGGGGAAGAATTCCCAGCAGTACAGGTGAAATATTTAGGGAACTTTATGCCAGAGGAAAGCCTAAAGGCAAGGGCTCTGAAGGATGAATTGTGATACATTGATATGACAAGGAAGCCTGACTCCTGGAATCATTGTACAAACAATAATGCATGATGATGTTGTAAAATGGTGGAGATCTGGACTAGGTACAAATATCTGCAATGGGCATATTGTTGAAACAAGCACTGGCAGTAGCCACACACCCCTAACAGAGTGATCTTTGACGATAACATTTCCTTTTGGCAGTTAACCGCCATTTGCCAAAAGAAAATGCAGTTACTAATCCATCTGGGTAAGATTTGCTTACTGCAAGCTCTACCTTATCTAGGTCCAGGGAAACTAACAACTGGCTTGTTTTCCTGAACTCATGCACCTTCTTCATGTAAAACCTGAGCTGACAGTGCAGATTAAGGGTAGACAAAGCACTATCTCCTCTGGATTCTGCCCCTACACAGAAAACTGGAAGATAAATGAAGGCCAAAGAGGTCATACTTCTCCTGAACTCATCTCTCATCTAACAGTTATGGACTGCAATGCTCCCATCAGCATGTGCTTGTCTAAACATATAACTCAGCTGGACAGACCTCAGAGATTCCTAACAAAAAGAACACTGGCCTCAAGTCCCATAGCAGCTGTCTCCTTGTATTCTGTCTCTTATGACTCTTCAGTGGTGGCTTGTTTATCTTTTTGTGTCATGAAAGTTCCTATCCTCTTGATCTCCAACACCTCTGACAGACAAATGTTTCCTAAATACCACAAAAAGGACTCTGTCAGCAAATAAATAAGACAAACAGGTACGATTCATTTATTTCTCAATACATCCCTCCAACTCTAAAATAGACATCCTCTACATATCACAGTAGCACCATCAATTTTAAAGTAAATATCAACAACTGGATGGGTAGCCAGAAAGTTTCCCTGTGGATATCCTGTGTTAACCTCCTGGAAACACAAGGAAGCTCTTGAACATGGTTGATTCCCTATGTTCAAGTAGTCTGTGAACTGATTGCCTAGTATTTACCTGTGAATCTAGAAACCTATAATAGATTGTTTTAAGAACAACTCCGAGTCCACAGTTTCAGAATATGTGAGTTAGTACTAATAGATACCTGATCCTTGTAAAAAGTCAAATAGGGTTCCCTAAACTAAGGGTACACAACTCACATACACTAGAGGCAGATTTTTTATTTATTTTTATTTTATTTTG
This sequence comes from Protopterus annectens, assembly GCF_019279795.1. Taxonomy (NCBI): domain Eukaryota; kingdom Metazoa; phylum Chordata; order Ceratodontiformes; family Protopteridae; genus Protopterus; species Protopterus annectens. The sequence goes on along the minus strand of NC_056747.1, from coordinate 774,053,493 downwards.
TTTGACATTTATTTACTGGGATGGTCCATTTGGGTATGTGCCCATTTTCAACAGAGTTCCTGGGAGAAGAACTCAAGAGACAAATCACATTTTCACATGTTATGAGACCAGATAGTAACTTATGCATTCTAATAATATATTCATGCAGAAAATACTTACAGGAGATTTGATACCATAACACTAGTTGTGACTGTATGTAAACAGATAAATTATTTACAAAGAAGTACTTGACAGACTTCATTGGATCCATGCAGAGGTATTTGCGAAATAGTGGTTATATGCTTTTACTATGTTAAACAAGAAAACAGTATCTATAAAATGTTTGCTTATTTCTAAATACAACAAACAGGGAAAAGACTGGAGGTACAGTTTTTTTATAATAAGTAAATGAGACATGTTAAATTCTGTTGGTATCTGTTTAGCCTGTGAACTAGAGGTAGGTGTCAAATAGTGTTGTCATCTAGCTAACTCAGCCATAATCTAGCTACCCCAGAACTTGGATTGAACCTCCAAAGGTGGTAGTGTTTCCATATTCATAAAGGATGCGCACACCTCCAGACTGGTAGCCCAACATAACACATCAGAGATACTTCAGGTACAGCTGACAATGGGTAAGACAACGATTTGGGTCATAGCCTGTTATAGGTCCGCAACCATGTCCCAAGACTCACACTCCATGTTCCTAAGCACCCTGGAAAATATTAGGGTCCAACCTAACACTCTGTTACTAGGCAGCTTCAACTACTCCTCCATTAACTGGAAAAACTACTCATGTACCAATACATTTGCCCAACATTTCCTGGAGTTCATTAATTCCAGTGCCCTAGACCAGCTCATTCTTACCCCCACTAGAGGTAGCAACATCCTTGACCTGGTCATTACTAACATGGGCCACCATTGCTCTACACCAATAGTCAGCTCCTCCCTGGTTCCACAAACTAATCACCTTGGAAATCCACATACCCCCCCCCCACAAAGGTAACCACCATGAAAAACTTTTCCAAAGCTAACTTTGGGCTCCTAAAAACAAAGGTGGCTAGCTTCATGGCACCCATGCAAATTGAGAATAGTTGTATGACTGCCGAATCATACACCAATGCACTGTACGAACACATGCACAAATGCATATATCTCACCATACCCAACAGAACCAAGACGCTCTCCTCCAAAAAAAGGAAGCCAATCTGGTGGTCGCCTGCCATAAACAAACTCTACAACAGAAGGAGGAAACTGATGCAGAATAAGGTGAAGTCCCAAGGTTGGAAAAACTCCCTTATCAGCCTCAACAAAAAGTTGAGATCCCTCATCAAATCCTGTAAAGCTAGCTATGAAAACAGAATTGCAGCAGATAGTAAAGACAACCACAAGGCCTTCTATAGTTATGTAAAGAATCTCCATGGCAATACCCAGATTTGCTCTGAGCTACTGCACAATGGTAGCTAGTATATCGAGGCAACAGATATTTCCAGTATAGTGGCCGACAGATTCAGTGTCAACTTTACCCCTCCCCCCATTACCCCTGTCCCCCCAAAGGACCGATTACAATACCAGTAGATTGCCAGGCACCCAGTATTACTGCTGCACAGGTTAAAACAGCAAAGGCCAAGAATACAGCTTCTATGGGACCTGACATTATCCCTGGCTGTGTTCTACATGAACTACAGAGTGAACTGGCACCTCATCTGTGTGCCCTGTTTAATCACTGCCTTACCTCAGGCTTTGTCCCTACTGAATGGCGCATTGCTACAGTCATCCCTCCCCACAAAGGAGGAGCGACTCCAGACCCTGGGAACTATCGCCCCATTAGCTTGACGAGCCTGATATGCAAAGCTATGGAATGCATCATCATGGACCTAATAAACAAGGATATAGGGAATCTCCAAACTCTGGATCCCACACAGTTTGGTTTTGTGAAGGGTAGATCATGCCAGCTCAACTTGGTCGACTTCTATGAGTCAGTCACCAGAGCTGTTGATGAAGGCAAGGTGGTTCATACAGCCTACCTTGATCTGGCCAAGGCTTTTGGTACCATTCACCACTCAGGAATCATAGAAAAACTCAGTAAGCTAGGCATTAACCCCTATATCACTAGGTGGGTTGCAAACTGGCTCACAGATAGAACCTACAGTGTGAAAATAGCTGACTCCAAGTCAGACTGCTGACTAGTCATGAGTGGAGTCCCACGGGGTTCGGTCCTGGGTCCTCTCCTGTTTGGTATCTACTTCTCTGAAGTCCAGGCCAACACAAAGGGACTCTGGCTGAGAAAGTCTACAGACGATTGCAAGTTGGGAGCTATTATTAACTCGCCAGGTGATGTTGACATCCTACAGAATGGCCTCACTGAGACAAACGACTGGTGTCAGAACCATGGCATTAAGCTCAATGCTAAAAAATGTGTCATCACCCCCTTCGGGAAAAACCCGGTTCCCATGAATTACCACATTGATGGTAGTCCACTGAACACAGAAGGCGGTATAAGAGATCTGGGAACACAGGTTGACAGCAACCTCTTTTGATCATCACATAGCCACTGTGGTCAGAGAGTCCTTCTATGTAGCACATCTCATTACTAAGGGTTTTACATCCAGGAAGAAAGAGGTCATTGTTTCCCTCTACTCTTCCCTCATTAGGCCAATCATCGAGTACAATGCCCCATTTGGCATGTACTTCACTAGACACCTGCAACAACTGGAATGGCCACAAAAGTACCTCACAAAGGGGATCCTAGGCCTTAAACACTTGTCCTATATGGACAGACTCAAAAAACTCCAACTATTCTCTGTCTCATATCGCCTATTTAGAGGCAATCTCTGCTTGACCTACAAAGCCATGTCTGACCCAGCTCTGTTAGAAATGCTACATCTAAAGAAATCCCAATCCCTCTGTACCACACACTCCAGAGACCTCAACCTCATTACCAGAAATAACAAAAAATGCTGGAAGGACAGGTTTATAACCCAGAGACTGCCCATGCTATGGAATACACTTCCCATGCATGTCAAGCAGAGCACCTCACTGACCCTTTTCAAGAGAAATCTTGATGAGTGGATGGTTAACAGAAAATTCACCCCAGGTATAAGTCCAGTGGCTCTACTCAACAGAGGTAATGGAAACTAAGGTCGGGGGGGGGCACTATGCCAGGGTAATCCTATGGCTAGGCTTGTAAAGGCCCCAGGGCCATTAGCCTAGTACACACCTATGGACCTGTTATTAATTTAAGAATTATCTCAGAGATAAAGTCAGTGGATTTTATATTTGTCTCTGGACCTGTAAACATCTCACCAACAGTTGCCTTGCTCTGTAAGTAAAACTTAGATCTTAGTATCTCTCTTAGAGATAGATAGGAAAATAGCAAGATTAGTCTAGATATTTTCTGTATTTATGTGAGGCTGGCCTGCAATGTTTTTTTAAAGTATTTCCTGTGATTCTGAACTCTTTTGTCACTGTATTGGGTTATTGAGTATTGCCTTTCTTCTATTATTATTTGTTATTAAATATATTTAAACCTTTTAAGTGTGGCTTTGTTTGTTAGAGATATTTAAGCTCTTAGAGTAAATGCATGCATTTGGTAACACTGTACAGGCCACTCTGAAATAGCCTTAAAGTCTTGGACACACTTACCATTTGGATAACAGTAACATTACACAGTAGAATTGCTCACCCTTTGTAAGGGCCTTATAGTAGCTGATAATGTTGATTGGTGGCAGGTAGTATAACTTTATAGTCTGGGCAGAAGGGGGCATAGCTAGGGTACCTGTGCCAGCCTTCCCCAGGAGTGCTTGTGTTTGCATATAAATGAAATCTCAAAGTGTGTGTGTGTGTGTGTGTGTGTGTGTGTGTGTGTGTGTGTGTGTGTGTGTGTGTGTGTGTGTGTGTGAGCTACTTGGGCTAGGACACGAAGCACTGGTTGGACAGAGAAGATGCTGGAGGTTTTGGCTTGACCATTCAGCTGAGATCTTAACCCTATAGCTGTGCCAGTGGGGAGTCATATTGGGGATCTAGAGAGAGAAGGAGAAACCAGCCCCAGACTGACTGTGATCTCTGTGTGCTCTTAAGGGAAATTGTACTTTACTGTTTATGTACTTGTTATCCTCCCAATGTGCACATTCCTCACTGGTGTTAGTGGTGAGGATTGAGGCTCTTCAATTACTGGGCCAGTACAGGGGCATCACGGATATTATTGTATTAGAAGTTGAAGATTATTCAGAGCTGATCAGCAAAGATATTCTTGTAATTGGAGATTCAATTATTAGAGGAACTGATATTTATATTTGCAGAGAAAATAATGAACATCGAATAGTGTTATGCTTGTCAGGAGCAAAAAGAGAAGATGTGAGACATGCCTTGAAACACCTTAATGTAAGGAAGTACAGATCTATTTTTATTTATGTTGGTACAAATTATCTCATCCGCAAGAAATCACTGACTGTTAGAGAACTGCCAGCTCTCTTAAATAGTATAGCTTGTACTGGTAGGACATATTTTCCACAAATCACCTATAGAAAGGATAGTCAGGTCACTGTGTATGAAAATATGTTTTGGATAAATACCTACATGGAAAAAATGTCCTGTTTTAAAAAAATGAAAATGTTTAGAGCATCCAAGCCTAGTTTGGGGCACACTTGTTCAGACAGGATGGCATGCATTTGTCAAGATCAGGGAAAATAATTTTTCAGCAGATATTTTGCAATATTTGACAAACACTAGGCAGGATTTCTGCCAGGTTGAAAATTTAACAGTTCAAAATAGGAACATTTGATGCATCTCTGATGGTTGTTAATGCTAGGAGCATTAATAATAGTGTTTTTTAATGGAGATTTTTCTACATTCCCATAAGACTGATGTTGTTATTGTTTGTGAAGTGTGGTTAAAAAACAATGACTGGAAAGCAGTTCTTTCAGGGTATAAATGTTTTTACTGTAACAGACATTCGAACAAAAAAATCAGGTGTAGGTGTTATGATAGGGATTAAATATAGTTATGAGACTTGTGATTATTACATGTTCAGTGACAACACCAATACTATAGACTGCTTAACTGTGACAATAGACAATCTTGGAACATATAACAATTATTTGAGTGTATAGACCACTTAAGTCAAGTGCAGATGACCTAGAGGAATTCATACATTTCTTGCATAAAACACAGGGAGGAAGAATAATATTAGCTGGGGACTTAAATTTACCAGAAAACTGCATTGGTGGTGCTGCGGTAGCATTGTTGCCTCACAGTAAGACGTTGTCCTGTTCGATTCTCAGCTAGAGCGTCTACTGTGTGGAGACATGCGTGAATGGGCGTACCTTTGTTGAAGGTTGTGCGTCAGAGCTGGCAACTCAGCACGTAAAAATCAACTGCCAATCATTAGCGGACCGGAGTTCCGCTGTGGCGACCCCTAACCGGGAAAAGCCGAAAGACACACACACACACACTTAAATTTACCAGAAACAAACTGGAATAATATTGATTCAACAAGATTAGCAAGGAAATTATTCACAACATATATTCAGGAACAACAATTGCTTCAGATTGCAAAAAAAACACTACCAGGGGACGGAACATACTAGACATTGTTTGTGTTCCTAAAGAAATTACTGTTACTTCAAGTCAAATTTTACCACCATTGATGTGCAGTGATCATGAAGTTATGAAGGTTAATTTGTTGCTGGATAATTCTGCCAAAATTAAATCTAAACCAATGCACAGAAGGTTAATTACAGATTATATGGAAACAAAACAGTCACTATGTAAAAATAACTGGAGTGAGGCATTCAGTGGAAAAACTGCAGATGGAATGTGAAAAGTTTTGAAAGGAAATTGAGTGCAAAAAAAAAAAAAAAATGTTTAACATCAGGATCCAGGCGTACAACATCAGGGAGATATATTTTCATAAGAACATGATACCTGATTAAGGTGAGAGACAAAAATATAAGAAATGGAAGAGAAGTCGAACTACAACTTTGAAAACTGAAAAAAACAAGCTGGACAAACAGATCAGATTAAGTATAGTGTGAGATAAGATCAAGATAAATTTGAAGAAAATGTATATAAAGATATTGAGCATAATAGGAAACCTTTTTATAGATACATAAGATGTGGAAGGAATAAAGACATACAAATTGATAAATTCTCAAACACAGCCTATTATAAACATATTTACAAAATCTTATGCAAAACAGTTTGGCTCCACAAAAGAGGTGATAAGTTGTCCTAGTGACATCAGGTAACCTCAAATACTGGAATCAAATTAGATTATATTGAAAAAGAACAGTACAAACTGGATCCAAACAAAGGACAGGGAGGAGACGAATTAGTAATAATGACCGAAGAAAACTTCAGCAAGAACTCACAGTACCATTACATCTATTATTCACTAGGTCATGTAAATATGGAGAGATTCCTCAAGACTGGAGACATGCACTTAATAAACCTGTCTTTAAGGGAAAGGGGAGTAGGAAAGACTCAGAGTCATATAGACCCTTAAGCCTACTTTCATGTTGTAGAAAAATGATGGAGATGGTAATATTGGATACGTTATTGTCAGAAATGGATAGGTTGGGACTTGAAACCATATATCAGCAAGCATATATTGAAAATAGATCTATTACCACCTGTAATATGATGTTCTATAAGAATATAATAACAGCTAGGAATGAAAAATTGTACTGTGATGTAATTTATATGGATTTAACTTTAGCATTTGACAGGATCATACACAAAACACTCATCAATAAATTAGAACAACTATGTATTGATGTACTCTTGATAAGATGGATAGCTGCATGGCTTACAAATAGGACATGCAAGTATCATACAGGAACTGCACAGGTGAAATGCTTGGTTACAGTTAAGGTGTCCCACAGGGGTCTGTCCTAGGTTCTTACTTGTTTAGATTGTATCTTTCAGACCTAACTTTTTCATCTGAGATAGTCTGCAGTCAACATGCAGGTGACCTGAAATTGGGGGTAACTGATTACATGTGTTACAGATAAGGCATGTCATCAAAATAGCTTAACTAAATTGACCATTTGAGCACAGAAGAATAATATGCTGATAAATACATCAAAAACTAAGTATATGAGATTTGGGCAACAAAAATTGAAAGGTGAATATTTAATATAGCACACAGTGATTGAAACTGTAGATTCATTAAAAGACCTGAGTATATGGATAGATCCAGCTATGAGTTTTTCTAATCATATCAGCCAATTGGTTAATGATAGTTATAGAATTATAGCTTGTATAAAAAGATTTATAAAGTCTAGGAAATCTAAAATGATGACATCATTGTTTGTTAGTTACATTAGATCCAAACTTGAGTATGGAATAACAATATGGAAACCATGGAAGAAAACAAGCATGAGTAAACTGGAATGAGTGCAGTGGAAATATACCAAGGGCATCCATGGATGTGAAAACTTAAGTTATTATAAAATACAAAAATATCTGAACTTTTACAGTGTCTCTTACAGATATCCAAGTGGAGATCTTATTCAGTTATATACGGCATTTAGAGACAACTACCTCTGGGAATGTTTGGGGTTATCCAAAAGTACTAGAGAATCATCAGATAACATGTAGAAGATTTTATGGGAATGAGAAGTGAACTAATTGGTTCTCTGACAGATGCATGCAATGGACCAAATTACATTAAAGCAAATACTAGTTTAGATATTTTTAAGAACAGCCTGGACACTTATTATGGGAACAAGTGTTTTAGTATATTGGCAAGCTAGAAGGGCATTAATGCATGTGCTTGAAATATTTGTATATATGTATGTATGTATGTACAAGTCTATCCCAAAATGAAGGATCATCAATAGGGGAGCCATTGAGAAAGAAGCTTTTATTATCCCTACCTGTCTCAGAGATAAGCTACTTGAGATCCTCAGAATCTTGTTGCCAGAGGAGGATAGGAATATGGAAACAATTCCCTACACATAGCTCCTATATAGATTGGCCTGAGCTTACCTGATGTGTAAGGCAGTGAACAAATGGAAGGAAAGTACTGCTTGTTGGAACATGATGTTCTAGTGCACAGGGCAGCACACAACAGAAACAAAACTAGGACATAAGAGGTCTGAATAGGGCCAGCATGGGTTTCATTCTGTTCCCTTAAGGGTTCACTTCCACTCCTGTGAGGGCAGATCTCATCACACATAAAACAGTACGCATATATTCAACATATAGGCTAAAATGATTTTAATCCTAAACATATTGAGGTATGAGAGAGATACAGACTTGAGTATTGTACTAAACCTTACAGAATAAGTGACTGAGTTTGTGGTTGAGCAGATAAACTTGGTTTAAGGTTTCAGTTTTGGAAAATATTACAGAAATTTCTGATAGGTGGGTCTATATGCAGAACAAATGATTAATGCATATAAAGAAATTTATTATTGCACATTAACGTTAAGTCTGAAAATGCCTTAAATGTTGCATTAGCAGTCAAAGCAGAAAATAAAAATACCCAAGATTTACAAGTTAGATGGTTGTCAGTAACATTTAACAGAGCTAAAGGATTTGGTCCCAAGGGTACAAAATACAGCAAATACAAAGCACACTATAGTCACCTTGGAAGACATTGGATCTTTACTAATGTCTATCAGAATGTTCAGTATAGACTCGGACAGGCAAGATATTTCACCAGCCTCCATGATGTTGTTTTTACTGTAAATTCTAATTGCTGATAGGATAATAGGTGGCATGCATACCCAACAAGAATTATCTTTTTTAAGTTGTATAACTCTATATGCTATCTGTCCTCCTTTTTCAAACAAATACTGTATTATATTATGAGATTGTTACTACTTAGATTATTACTACATAGATGCACATACATTGTATAATTAATGTTATGACTATAGTAGTGTGCCATTGATCTATTATGTACCTAAAATAGACTCCCTCATCTGAAATCAAGCATTTGAATAACCTTTCAGTCATTGGTATCCATATGAAATGTCTGTGTTTCCGTACTGTTTTTTTTTTTGTTACCTCTCTTCCAGTTTTGATGTTTTCACTGAGTTACATACATTCAGTCTGGTTTCAGTACTGGATTCATAGTAGAACAGTTCTGGTTGTTATGAAACTGCTGAAAACACATCAGAATTAACTTTTCCATGTGAGACTACTTTCTCTGATGGCTCTAGCAGTGTTATGCCTTTGTGTTTTCTTAGATTTTAAGAGACTCACTGAACAATAAAACATCTTGTTTTAGAAAGACGTCCCCTGCTGGTAACCATTTGAAATATCAGAACCCACTAGATCAAGTCCAGAAACATGGAGACCGAATGGCAGAAAAACAGACTTGCATATACTAGGTCTGAGAAGGCCATTTCCTGGAATATTCCCTTTTTTGTGAGGAATGGCAATTTCAGAGTTGGTAGATATAAATTGAGGTAAGGGGGCAGGGACACCCCTGCAAAAAAGAAGTTTAAAGGAGAAGAATGATCTTCGAGAGTCGCTTTCTTCCTGGGTTTTCATTTTTTTTTTATTATATGACCACATTGGCGTGTAACCTGCTTCAACTTTCTATTCACATAAATAGCCAATGGATGCATTAATAGTATAAGATTACAACCATATGGATTTGACTTTGCAAGTTAATTTTAATATGTGCAAGCAGTTAAGCAAACATAGAATAGATATAAATGTATTAAGATTTATGGGCAATATTATTATGGGTAAAGTACTGTATGATTTTTTTATATGGCTGCGATAGTATTCTATATGTATTTATTTTACATGATTTTAATCATTAAAGTGCTTGATTAACATTGGAAAGGAAATTATGTCAATATAATGTAAGGTGAGGAACCGATGGTCTGAAACTAACTTTAACTGGTGAGTGTATAAAATGGATTTCTCATTCTGTATTGTCATTCTGATGAAGTCCTATTGAATGAAAGTGCTAAATCTGTTAATAATAATAAAGACATAATTTTATATATTTTGAGTGTGTCGTGGTTCCCTGCAGCCTGCTGTTGAGGTATTTTTTTGTTTTTATTGGTTATGCTTTTTTTACCTCAGTTTTGCTCTTCTTTTTGGATTATTTGTGAAGCTATTGGAGGTATTGCAGGGCTGGGAATAGTACCACTGGAGTTTAATCGTGAATGGCAACTCCTGGGAGAGATTACAAGGTTAATTCAAATGTTTTCACAGGGAGATACAGAGGACAACAGCCAGGGACTCTTAAATGATACAGACAGTTCAATTCCTTGCTTTCAACCACCAGGCCCATTGCAGAGTGACTTGGTGAATCAGAGTTTGATTGCTCAGGACTTTCCCACTACTTCAACTCAATACACTGGAAGAGGAAACAAACAATGCTTAAGGGGCCATGGAACATGACAGTGGCTGTTAAGGAATACTATTGCAGTCAATGAACTTTCACAATATCAGAATGTGGACTTTAATTCTCAGAAATCTGTATCTTCCAAATGGTGTAGCAAATGTGGTTAATAACAAAGATTTTGCTCAAGCAAAATTTGCCAAAATGAACGCTTTACATCAAAGAGAAAAATAAGTGGCTTTTGGCATGAGGGCAGCAACCTCTTTGACTGTGTGCATAGGATAATGAGGTATTTTTAATACTTTGTTCAGATCTCTTGGATCAATACATATTCAGATATCATCTGAGCTTCTCTTATGAGCTACTAACATGGAGGATACTCATTCAGTAGGTTCTTCTTCTGGACAAATTACTCCTAGCTGCACCATTTTGTCTAGCTTGGCTTTGACTCTGCTCTGCATAGCTACTGCAACTTTTTGTGCTGGTCTGATAACTGGGCTGATCTCTGGGTCTAACTTCATAGAGTACACAACTCATAGTTTGCCTAGTTGGTCTGCAAAATATCAGCATACTCAGAAAAATTTGTTTGGGTGAAATATGAGCTGTTGTCATGCAGGCTTACATGGTGAACTTCTTTATTAAGTGAAAGCAGTCCCATTTTCAAACTGGCTGTGAGGCCTAATAATGACTGCATGTATCTCTTGACTATGAAAAATTGCAAGTCATAGCTGTTCCCAGCAAAGTAACATTAAAGCACTACCGAGCCTTTGGTTTGAATCTCTCCACCACCATAAGCAACAAGCTTCGCACACTTTGTCAAATCAAGTTGTTCAGTAGCTTTTACTCTAGTAAACGTTTCGGATGATATAACATTGCACTTTGAGCCAGTATCTACTTTGAGCTCTACAGGGCTCCCATTAATCCAAACAGTACAAAATATCTCATTATTTGCCCACAAATCTACTCTATTAACTGTTTTACCAAGCACAGACACACCATCAACATAAAAAGTAGGGTTGCAGCTTTCCAATTGATCAACTTGCCTCTTGGAATGCCTTATTTTAATAAAAGAATGTGCCTTATTTGATTTACAAAATCTTTTGAAATGATTCCACTTATTGCAAGAATGACACTGCTGACGAAAAGCTAAGCAGTTTTCACTTTTGGGTTCATGCTTACCACCACAATTATGACAGTTGACTATAAAGCTGGGTTGGGGCACATGTTTTGACTTTGCTGACTCACCCAGTACCACTATATGGCAGTCTGCCCCCTTCCCTGCAAACAGCAGGTGCATACACAAATGAACGCTCTCTTTCAATGGCCTCTAACCCAGCTAGATTAAGCAGAATAAATGCTTTTGTATGTGTGTCTTTGTCAGAAAAAGCAGCCTGTATGAAAATATCATATTTCTGCTCAAACACTCTCCAATTTTTTGAAATATTGTTGTCAAACACAAGTGGTGCAGGTCTGCAAAATCCTTTTGCCATGCCCACAGATTATAGTAAAACACAATGCAAAATGACCCTTTTAATTATGTACAAACATTCACATAGACCAGATACTTGTAATAATAATCAAATACACAATAAACTCTATTGAAAGATTTACTCTGTGAAATAAGCTTTGAAATAACTGTACTTTGCAAAATATTCTTTGAAGCAACTTTACTTTGCGAAATAACTGCACTGTAATACTGCACACACATGCAAACACTTTGCACACTTCGGATATTTTGAATAGCTTTAGTTAATACAAAAAAGTAGCACATAGTGAAAAATACGGTTGTTTTCTCTTTTTTGTACATTTTATGCAATTCAGATATTGTTTGAAACATTTTTGTAATTATTTTGAATACTTTTCTCAATATGTCGCAGTTTCAGACATTTCATTTAATAAGAAATTTATTTTGAGCATTCTGAGTGATTTGTTTTATATTTATAGCAAAAGAAATCATTTAAGCGAGTTTTAGTACCTGGAATTTGTTTCTGACCTGTTTTGTGAGTCGTTTGAGCCAAAGGGATTATCCACTCCTGTATATTTCTCCAACTTTAACTGGTTGCCTCATGACTGCGACTCTGGGTCCCATTCTGATACCATGTCACTCTTAAGTGCATTAAGAAGATGTTGAGGCTTTGGTGTTCATTTAAGTAGTTTATTGTATACAAATTCATCAGGATGGATGACAGGAACATTAAACTTAAATGAACTGTTTAACTAACTGACTGACTACATACCTGCATGCTCACACTCTGGCTGCTCACTCAAAATGTCACTCTTCCTTACACATGGTCAGTACTTATATGCATGTGCTGACTCACTGGAAAGCTTCTTAAAGGTATATCACACACAATGATGTACAAAGGGGACTTAGAATTTGTAAATATCCAAACAGGGTAGTAATGGGTATTGAACTTCAGAAAGAGAGATTTTTAATAATTGTGGTCTTGATGTTATGAGAGCTATTAGTAGAAATAATGATAATTTGTTAACTATACTGTATGAGGAAATTATGTTGTTAAATACAGCTATGCAACAGGATTTGTTCAATTTGGATGAATACAAGAACCAATATTATTTTGTTTTTAAGGAGGTGGATGAGAGAATGGATAAAGTGATACAAACAGAAAATGGGGAAACTGGAGAGGGATATGAAGGGGTATGCTGAGAGTAAAGTATATTTACCACCCAAATACAAATATAATGAGTTCAATGGTTGGAGCCAGTACAAAAGAGAAATTGGTGAAGGGATGAATGAGGACACACATAATGGTAATACAGGTCAGACTGAACAGAATAGTTTAGCCTTGGAGGACCCTTTAGAACTCCTCCATTGAGGAGGTCAGACAGGATAAAAAACAGGAGGAGAATGGTGAATTTGGACAATTACTAGCAAGTGGAAAATCCAAGACCTTGAGGGGGGAAGAGGAAGAATGGAATGAGGGAGAAAATTATGCCCCAGGTAACAGGTTCTATCCAGATACAGGAACAGGTAGATATTCAAGTAACTGGGGTGACTTACACCTTTAATTATATTAATATATATAATTATAGGGCTCTTGAGTTGCCCCTGCTCATTTTTCTCTGTTTATTAAAGGATTCAAGTTTGTAACTTGCCACAATGCAGATATTAGTGAAGCCCTTATTGAATTAAAATGTTTTTGAGAAAAATAAACTCAGGACTTATATATATCTGGACAATGGGAGCAGGGTGGTTCTTGTATGTTAAAATGTAAGAGCACATTCAATCCCCCATTGCATCCTACATTGGTGAATTTCAAAACATTGGTAGAGCACAAGATTAGGAAACTATTGAAGAACAAGAGTATTAGAGGGTGTGGTAACCTAAATCCTGATGAGAAGATAATTTTGGAGGAATTAATTACTAACAAAGGAATCAGAATAATTAAACCTGATGGGGGTGTGTATGGTCATCATGGATTTTTGGAGTTATACAGCTAAAATGTTGGAAATACTCCACAGTGACTCTAGATACATTCAAGTATCCAGGAATGAAATTTTTACAGCTTACATGAAGATCAATTTGATTTTAGAAGATCACTTATCACAGGGGCTATTTGATAAAAAAAGTATTTGAGTTTTTGTACAATACTAGGCCTATCATTCTTGTTATATTTGATATACTGAAAATTCATAAGGATGTGGATAACCCCCCAGACCAGTAGTAGCAGCCACGGGTTCAAAAATGCATCCATTGGTGGTTTATGTGGATAGAAAGTTGAAAGAGGTTACATGCCAATGTGGTCATATATTGATAGACTCGTGGGATTTTCTGGTCAAAATTAAGAAGGAATGTTATCACCCCCAGCATCTACTGGACACATTGTGTTATTATATTGGGAATGTACTTATGTGTTTAATTCCCAGTACTTTGAATTAATATCTATATATCTCTGTTTTTTGGATGATATATTTATTATCTGGAAGGGATTGGAAAGTACTTTGAATGAGTACATCCAATATATTAATAAAGCTACAGATTTTTGAAATTCACTTATCAGTGGGGTTTGTATGAAAAAACTTGGATGTGAAGTTAATTAAGGATGTGGGTAGGAGTAAACTTAAGTCTAAGTTATACAGGAAAAGTAACTTCACGAATAGATATTTACACTTTAGCAGCGACCACCCATTCCACCAAAAGAAAAGTATTGTGAAAGGACAAATAGTCTGGGTAGCAAGGATGACATCTGAGGAGGAAGATCTGAAAGGCGAGCTAGACTATGTAACTGAGCTGTTTTTGGAGAGGGCATACCCAGAAACCCTCGTAAAAGGGTTGATGAATGAGATATTAGAGGGGTAGGGTACGAAGTACACCCCGTTATTAGGTGGTAACATTAGAGAGATGGAAGGGTTGGTAGCGGTCACCTTTGTGGTAGTTCAAATGAAAGGGTAGTGAATTAGAACAATGCTTTGATTTGGAAATATAATCAAAATATGAAGGATATTCAGAAAATAATATGGAAGAATTGGGAAATCTTTTTGAAGATGCCCAACAGTTTGGAAATATTTTTGGAAACCCTATTATTCAGTTATAAGAGGGGATGTAATATTAAAGATGTTTTTGAAAACAAACACAAGGGGAAACCATAGGTATATCTAACAACAACAAAAGGAAAATGGGTGCCTAAAGATGTGGCATGTGTAGCCAATGTAAGTACATGGCACACTGTGTGGTATTGAAACTGCCCACTATAGACACCCTTTTCAGGGGAACAAAATATTATAATTGTATGTCTAAGGGCGTTGTTTATCTTGCGTATTGTCAAAAGTGTTCACATTACTACATAGAGAAAATGGAAAGATGTCTAAAGTCAAGAGTGTATGAACACTTTTATGACATAGGTAGAAGGGATGACACTAATGGCCTGTATATGCACCTGAAGGATTGTAAGGAAAGAAAGTTTTTATTTTGAATGTTAGAACAGGTGGAACAAAACCCAAAGGGTGGTCAATGGGAGACTTGGTTCGAATACCAAGAATTAATTTGGCAGCTGCGGTTGAACGCAGGATCTTTGGCTAATTTGAATGTCCAGTTGTCCTTAGCTCCTGTATTGAAAATGAGGGCCATGAAATTATACTAGTATAATATTACAACTGAATGGATTTGACTTTGCAAGTTAATTGTAATGTTTTTAAGCATTTAAGTAACCATAGAATAGAGGTGAGTTTATTAAAACGATTGTGCAATATTATTTTGATTAAAGTACAGTATGATTTTTATAAGGATGTGATAGCTAACTATTTTATATGTATTTACTTTACATGATTTTAATTATTAAAGTGCTTGATTAATGTGGGAAAGGAAATGATATCAATATAATGGAAAGTGATGAACCAATGGTCTAGAACTAACTTTAACTGGTGAGTCTATAACATAGATTTTTCATTCTGTATTGTCATTTTGATGAAGTCCTATTGGACAAAAGCACTAAATCTGTTAATAATAAAGGCATATTTTTGTGTAATTTGAGTGTGATGTGGTTCCCTGAAGCCCGTTACCAAGGTATTTTCTTTTTTTATGGGTTGTGTTTTTTTTTTACCTTGGTTCTGTACTTCTTTTTGGATTATTCTTTTTTCTTACCTTGTTAGAAAGCTTTTCTGAAGGGTTCTGTTCTTTTCAAGTAATATCTGAGCTGTCTGTGGAGATCCAGAATATACAAAATACATTCTCCCTCATTCTTGGATTCTGGATAAAACCCAAAGAGAATAATGGGTTGACTCAAAGTAAACTCTGTGACAACTTTAGGAATAAAAGCTGAATTTGATGTGAAAGATAAGGTGGGCTGACTCACTATAAGGGCCTATAACTCAGACACCCTTCATGCACATGTGATTGCAATAGGGAGGGCAGTCTTCCATGTTAGGAATCATAATTCAGCTTCATTAGCTGATTAAAATGGAGTAATGGTAAGCTTTTCAAGCACAAATCTGAGATCCCAAGGACCATAACTTGGCATCTGTGTTGTCTTCCTTCATTCCTCCTCATGATAGGGTCTCAAATCTCACCCTCGGATCTGGCTCGGCCACATTCTACAGACTTTATTCTGACTCTCAAGCTCCTGCCTCCTACCCATAATCCCTTGCACCCACCCAAATACTTCAGATTGAGTTTGCCACTTCCATACATGCAACATACCGCACAGCATGGAATGGAAGGAGAGGCTCAGACATGGTACATAAGGGGGCCTTCATAATCTAGGTTCCGCCAGAACAAAGAGGCAGGCGGATGGTGGGTGGGAAAGTGAGGAGAAATGAAGGAAGACAACACAGATGCCAAGTTATGGTAAGATATAACTTTTTAATCTAATGTTGTCTTCTTCATTTTTACTCACGATAGGGTCAGAGTCCCCAGATATGTAGACCCCAGGTGGCCCTCATGGAAGGATATGCCGGAGCACTATTGAGCCAAAGGAGGCCCTGCTCCTGGATATAATATCCAACTTGTAGTGTGATACAAATGTGTGATTGTTAGACCATGTCAATGCCGCACAGATATCATCGCTAGAGGATCTGGAATAGAAGGCAGAAGTATCCATAGCTCTGGTGGAATGTGCCCCGGGAGGTCTGGGTAATTCCAATGCTTTGGCAGAGTAAATTTATGAAAGAAAGCCAGATATCCATTTTGTCAAGGTCATTTTTGACACTGCTTGTCCTAGTCTGCTAGGTGAAAATGCTACAAAGAGCAACTCAGACTTACTGTGTTGTTTGGTCCTGTGCAGATAAAAATGGAGTTATCTATGGACATCAAGAAGGTGAAGAACATACTCCCCTTTATTGGAGAAATTTGGAAAGAACACTGGTAAATGGATGGATTGATTGATATTGTTCTCTGTGGCCACTTAAGGCATAAAGGAGGGATTGGAGTGTAAAGACACTCTGTCCTTATGAAAACCTATGTAGGGATGTTTGGAGGATAAGGCTTGTAGTTCAGAAATCCTCTTAGCAGTAGTTATAACCACCAGAAATATTGTTTCCATGATAAGAGCCTCATGTTGCAATTTGCAGCTGGTTCAAAAGGTCCCTGGGTCAAACTTTTCAACACTAAAGTGAGATCCAAGAAGGGGATGGGTCCTTGACTGGAGGCCTTCACAAAAACACACTATACATGAAGGATTTGCAAAACCTAAAGGTAAACAGAGAACAAGGCTGACTCGCAGTATGGAAATTGGAGATAGCAGCTAACTGAAGCTTGGTTGTGGAGAAGCTAACACCTTCCTCAAATATAGTACTGAGAAATAACAGGATATCTGACACTTGTGTTGAGAAGGGGTCAATATTTCTGTCTGTGGCCCATACAACAAATCTCTTCCACTTACTGTTGTATACTTCTTTATTGGAAGCTTTTTGCGAGGCTAGAAGAATTTTCCAGACTGGAAAGTTAGGCCTGGACTGTCTCACTAGGGTTGGAAGTGGAGAACCCAAGCGGTCAGTTTGAGGGCACAGAGATTCAGATGCTGCATCCCTGATGGATGAGAAAGGAGGTCCTGACTTGGCTCCAGTATCCAAGGGGGATATTTCAGATGAGACCAGAGGAAGGGGAACCACACCTGGTGAGGCCAGAAGGGAGCAATGAGGATGACCAAGCTCTTCAACCTGCTTGCCTTCTGTAGACATTTCAGTATGAGCAGAAGAGGAGGGTAAGCATATAGGAGACCCAGGAGCCAATAGTGGACCAGTGCATCTCTGGGGAGCTCCCCCAGAGAAGGGATCAGAGTGAAGAACTTGCTACATTTGTTGTGGGGAGAGACAAAGAGGTCACAGCAAAGTTGACCCCAGAGACTGAAGATCATGTCTGCTACTGATTGATTGAGGGACCACTTGTACGGAATCAGGAATGATCTGCTGAGTCTGTCTGCTAAGTCGTTGGTTTTCCCCGGGATATGCATTACATCTAGAAAGCAATCTTAAGATATCGCCCACTCCCACACCTTCATGACCTCCCTGCACAAGGGGTAAGAACAGGTTCCTTCTTGTTTGTTGATGCACCAGAGAACAGACATGCTGTCAGTGTGTTGTGCAATAGTCCCTAAGGTGAGAATATCCTGAAAGGCTTGCAAAATTAGGAAGACTGATCTCATCTCTAGGACACTGATATGCAACTTGGTCTTGATAGGGGACCATGTGTCTTAGACCATCTTCCCATTGGAATGCCCCCCACCCAAACTGGGAAGTGTCCATGGTCACTGTGGCTATAGAGGAGTGGTTCAAGAATGGTCTGCCTAGAAAGGGAATTTCTGACTGTATCCACCAGCTGAGGTGATGCTTGCAAATTGGAGTCAATCTGATGGGCAGGGAGAGAGGTTGAAAAAGGATGGACCATTAAGTCACTAATGTCCACTGGAGAACCCTCATAAAGAATCTGGCTAGAGAGACTAACAGAATAACTGCTGACATGGATTCTAGGGCTTGTAATACCTGCCGAGCAGTGGGGATCTGTTGGGTAACAGTTCCTCCACCTGATTCCTCATACTGATTACTCAGTGTAAGGGAAGAGATGCTCTCTGATTCCTTGTGTCCAGCTGAGTCCCTGTAAATTCTAGGTTCTGTACCAGAGTCAGGTTGGACTTGGTCAGATTTATGGTGATGCCCAGGGACTGAGACAACTTGAGCAAATAGCCCCTGACTTGGTTTAGCTGATGCCTCATGGAAGTGGTAACAAGCCAATCATCTAGGTATAGAAATACCTAGAATCCTCTAAGCCTCAAGTGAGCTGCTACCACTGCCATGCATTTGGTGAACACCAGGGGGGCTGTGGTTAGCCCAAAGGACAGTGCTCTGAACTGGTAATGATTGGCTCCCAGACAGAAGTGCAGATATCTCCTGGACCTTCTTTCTATTTTGATGTGATAGTACGTGTCCTTGAGATCTATCAAGTACATCCACTTGTCCTTGTGTAACAGTGGCAGAATGAACTGAACCATAACCATTCAGAACCTGGTCTTATTTACATATCCATTCAACTTGCTTAGATTTAGAATAGGTCTTAGGCCTCCTGTCTTTTTCAGCACTAAAAAGAAGCATGAGTAGGTTCCGAATCCCTTTTGTTTGGCTGGGACGTCTTAGATGACTGTTTTCAGCAGTTGTAGATTTTCCCGTGCTACCTGATCCCTCTGACTAGGTGGGACATCAGGAAAGCTTCTGGAGTTTGGAGGAAGAAGGGAAAAGAGAGTGTGGTAGCCTCTGTATATTATGCTTAGCACCTAATGGTTTTAGGTCAACTGGGTCCAGGCTTCTGGGTGAAAAGGAAGTCATCCCTCGACTGCCTCCAGAGATGAACAGTCAGGCAGCACTTCAGAAATACTGGTAGGGCTTGTCAAGAAAGGATTCCCTAAAGCCCAGGTTCTGTGGATCCCCTCTGCCTCTAGGCTGGCATCTACCATCAAACCCTCCCCCTCTGTCTCTGGAGGTGGGTCCCCTGCATGGGTTCTGGAAAGGCTATTGGGATTTGTGAAGCCACATTTTCTTACCTCCATGCTGGTTCCTTGAGAAGGACCTCTAGGGGTAGAAAATTTGATTCCAATAGCAGAAAGGTCTTCCCTTCCTTTTCACTGCAGGTGAGAGTACCTTGAACAGATGGCCAAAAAAGACAAGAGCCATTGTAAGTGGCATTCATGAAGTATGCTTTAAGGGGCTCCACGAAATCACATAGCCTCATCCAGGCATGTCTCCTTAGGGAAAGTCCTGAACTGGCAGCTCATGAGGTACCCTCTGTGGTATGGGAGATCAACCTCATTGATGAGTTTGCGATGGACGAAAGAGTGGTTAGCTTGGGAGAAAATTTCTTAAATTCCTCCACAGGCATGGACTCTAAGAGAAAAGCTAAGAGTTCCTTGATCAGATCTCTCTGAAACTGGGAAAATCAGCAAGATATTTCAATGACTTCAGGACGAAAGTGGCCAAGGCATAAACGTGCTTCCCAATTCTGTCCAACAGTCTAGAGTCCTTATTAGGCAGATGGACATTACAGACTCTTCTGCCAGCTCTTTTTTAGTGGCTGCCACCACCACACTGGTATCAACTACAGGACCCTTACTCCAATGCTTTCTATCTGCAGGGGGTACCAGAAACCTATCGGGTTATTTGGGTATGGGCTCAGTGGTGTCCGGTTCCTTCCATGCCTGGTGGGACACCAAATCAACCAGGCCATCTGATGGGGGGGTAACCAAGGATGCAGATGGGTCTGTCCTGAACACCTCCAAGAGAACTTTTGTCCTCAGAGGAAGGAGGTTGGGCAGACCACCCACCTTTTTACTTTTAAGATCTCTAATATGTCCCCAAAGGAGACGTTTTCTGGTGGGGATCAGGGAGATCCTTCCCCTCATCGAAGTCAGTATCCTCAGTTAGAGACTCCAGTGGTCAATCAATGTACCTCCTTTTGCATGTCTTCTTCTGAGGGACTTCCTCAGCTGGGTACTCTGGAGAAGTGTAAGAAGATGGAGATCCCCCCTGACCACAGAGTTCTTGGAGGCTGTGCAGGACAGGAAGACTCATGGCAGGATGAATGGACTCAAGGCCTGGATCTGATGAGGGTACAGGGGTGGTTCCAGGAACATGTGGTGTCAGATCTCCAAGCTCTGGAGAAAACCCTCTTCAATATCCGAAAGGCTGATGGGCCCGGAGAAGTACTTTCTGCTTCCCCTGAAGCCAAAATCACAGATGGAAAACAAGCAAGACTCACTCTGGATCCACGACCTCTAGAAGGGACCAGACCTAAACTGTCAAATGCTGAAGTGCCTAGGGGAAAAGACAGAGCCAACTCTGGTCCCCCAGATCCAGCACTGATGCCAAGACTCTGAAACTTGCTCTGCTCCAAGAACCATGGAACAGAGCTAGTCAAGGAAATCCTCAGCACTGAGGAAGAAGGCTTTCCCTGCACTGAGTCTGATACACATGTTAGTCCTGAATCCTGCAACACCGAAACTGAAGGATGGATTGGAGAAGTTCTAATAGTATGACCAGGGTAGCTCATGGATCCAACAGGGGACAGACTCAAGACTACCCCCATCTGGATCTGAACCTTGAGGAATCTCCTCATCATCCTGTCCATATCCACCTTGGACCAACTTCTGGAGGACCTAGATGAAGCTGACGAGGGAGGATAGGAATGCTTCAAATTAGAGGAAAGAGCCAGTGACCTTGTCGAGGCCTTTGGATCCTGAGGCACCTGGATCCAACAAAGGAGCTGACGAGACTGGAAGAGAGATGGTTATGATATCCCCTGAATCTGAAGGAGCTGGTGGATCTGTAGGGTGAGGCAACTTCCTTGGATCCAAGGAGGATGGATCTGAAGATTTCTTTGACTTCTTTGTCTCAAGAAAGTCCCTTGGAGAAATAGGGAGGGACCTATTTTATGCCTCTTTGATGGTCAGAGAAGAAGATGATGCCAAAGAAGGGGTGTTAGCCTCCAGAGCTGAGGAGAGAAGAAGGCCCCTATGTATCAACTTATACCTTCTGTTGGCTAATGCACGTGGACTGAAGGCAGCACAGATCAAGCAATCTGCTTTCAAATGTTCAGCAACCAAGCAATACACACACTCATTATGGGCATCCTGGTTGGGGATTTTTATGCCCACAAGTAGTGGAGAGCTTGAACCTGGTTGAAGGCTTGCCAGCCATGACTAGAAAAAAACTTGCCAAAACGCCAACTATTAAACTATCAATAACTCAGCCGACGTGCGAGACATGGGTTAGAAACAAGGGTTCAACTACAGAAACAACTACAGGTAAGTATACAGTTAATGGTTTAAAGTTAAATTAGGTTTAAATATACTTAGAAAGGAGAAAATCAGCTAACTTTTTAACATTTTTTTTTTACAGGAAAGGAAAATCTCACACGCACACATGCATGCTAGCAAGAAAGAATTAAAGCAGGGGGGACTTACAGAAGAAAACTGCAAAGAGCTAACCACAAACTTGAAGTAAAAAATAATTCCCAGCTTCGGAGCATGAGATTTGCATCTGGTATGGTGAAGCAGCAAACGAGATTTGAGGTATTTGGGATTATGGGTAGAAAGGAGCAGCTTGAGAGATGGATCCAAGTCTGTAGAATGTGGCTGAGCTGGATCCAAGGGTCGGATCCGAGACCCTATTGTGAGGAGGAGTGAAGAAGACAACATCAGATGCCAGCTGTTTTCTAGGACCACAAATGTGTAAGACCCCTTTCAAAAACTGTTTAACCTAAGAACAAGAAGAAAGGGGATGTTAGTGCAGACAGAGATGGGTGATAAATTCATCTTGAAGGAAGTATATATTAAACTAGTGGACTAGTGGCCTTAAAAGGATCCTCATTCTTAGAATGTTACCAACTAGTTGCAGGTCTTCTAGCCTCCTTTATACCTGTTGCATGTCCTCAGAACACAGGTACCTTAAAGGAATCAAACTATATAATCCAGAAAGTCATTTGCAGAGTATCCACATTGGTATGTGTGAATAGATTCACTGTGTATGAGAGCATGTAGTAATTGCCTTTGGCCAGACTGAAAAGAAGGGAGAGCCACAGTTGCTTGGGCCAAAAGGTAGTTACCACAATAATCTCTGTTATGTCCTCGTCACCGCAATAATCTTTGGTATGCCCTTCTCTCAATCTTTAGAGAACTCTTGGTATTAGTGGAAAGGGTGTAAAAGCATACAGGTACATTTATGTCCAGAAGAATAAAAAGCTTTTCAGTACATAAAAAGCTGCAGGAGCTCTTGGATTGTGGTTGCCCCCTTCTCCTCACTCTTGCTTTGCTGCTGAATAATCAGATATCTGTGAGACCCTTAATACAATTTGATAGGATATTTGGATGGAGGCCCTTAAGTAACAGGCATACTGCCAGCCTTCATAGCCAGTAAAATTGGAGGAACAGCTGTTGTCTGAGGTAAATCCACTGGCAACCAATTGTAACATGTAGTAAAATTTCATCTGAGAAGAAGAAAAGTGACACTGCTCTCACTGAAAAAAAATCTGGTATTTTGTTAGCCTCAAGAAAAGGAAAAAGATTCTGAGGGAAATTTAAAGAGATACTATTCTCCAAGTCAGAATGTTCTGGGGTAGAAAAGGTATCTGAATCAACATATTCTCCCTGCAATCCTTTTCCATCTGGCAAGGATTCAGAATTGGAGAAAAACCTCTTTTTTTACTTTTAGAAGGAAAAGAAGAAGTGGATTTAACATGTCAAAATCAGACAATAAATCGTCACTGTTCAAGGAAAAGGGGGCAGAAGAAGCAACATTATTTGATTTTTGTTTCCCGTTCTTAGAAAAATTACAGAAAAAGACTGATTGATGTTAGGGGTACTAGTCAGAAGATTGGTTACTCTAACATGACTATGTGGTACAGCTGGAACTCTCCCCAGTCTGACAAGAGTGGTTTCCCTTGCCTGGTGATGATGACCTAATAGACACAGAGGATATGGCTGAAATGTGATCTGTGTTTGTTGGGTGCTATACCAGAGGGAGAGGGTAGTGAGGATGGATGGCCCAAGAGACTGGCTTTGTCCACTGTGGAATCATCCATCTGCTGCTGAGGCACCAAAGGTGTTGGCACTGCTTCCAGTGCCTTATTCAACTTTTTCTTCTTGTGAGCAAGAGACGAGAGAATTGTGGAGACGTGCGATTGCCCCATATTCAAGCCAAAATAATTCTGGACACCAGGCAGCAGAAGCAGTAAACATTAGTAACCCTTCTGACAGAACTTTTGTTTTTCAAAAAACAATCATACTAAGCAGCAAAAGTTATTTTAGCACACTTTTAAACAGGACCAAAGTTCCTAAATCTAGTTCTACTCTATACTGACCAAGATAAGAGGCCCTTGTTGGTCTGAGATAAAAAGTCAGTTTCCTTCAGAAATTAAAAATTTCACAGAAAAACAATAAGTGGAAAGTATAATTCTCACAAAGGGTATTTACCTGGCCAACTTCAAAGAATGCTAGCCAATTGTCAGCTCCATGAAGCCAGTAGTGTGAACATATTTTGGTGGCAAGAAAGCTATGAAGGTTTTGGCTCCTTAATTGCTCCTTTTATATGGCTCTCTTCAAGCCATCCTGTGACTAGGGCTTGTGGAAGGTGCCCCAAAGGTTTGAGAAGTGGGGAGGTGGTTATATCATAGGCAGGATATAGCCCATTTAGCTTTGGCTACTGCAACAGTTATTGATATGCTGAGCATCTATAGATCAGACCTTTACTTCATAAAGACTCAGAGTGTCAAGGGAGTGGACACGTGACATTCTGGGTGCTGAACCTTACCTTGAGAGTAAGTGGGAGCAACAGAAAGAACATCATAGGTGTAACAGATCATAGGAGAGAAAGGAGGAAGCCACAAATGCTTGATATTCCAAATTATGGTAAAACTGCTGCAGCAGGTGGGGAAATATGAGGATTAGTTGCAACAGGATTAGAAAATTGTGAATCAAGACAGAAAATCGCAAGCTTCAGAGTCCTGAAAAGTAAGGGTTCATCCTGCAGTAATTTTCCATTATAGAACTCAAGTGTAAACAATATCAGTATATTATTCTCCTGTTAGGTACTTGGGTGGTCACGGTGGTACAGCGGTTAGTGTTGCCACCTCACAGCAAGAGGTTCTCCGGTTCGATCCTCGGCTGGGGTGCCTTCTGTGCGGAGTCTGCATGTCCTCCCTGTGGTCACGTTGGTTTCCTCCGGGTGCTCCGGTTTCCTCCCACATCCCAAAGACATGCTATAGGTGGATTGGACACTCTAAATTGGCCCTAGGTGTGACTACATACATTGTGTGCCTTCTATGGAAGGTTGGGCGCTGGGCTGGCAACTCAACACCATAAAACTGCACTGTCAATCATGAGCGGACAGGTGATCCGCTGTGGCGACCCCTAACCGGGAAAAAACAAAAGAAGATTCTCTTGTTAGTTAATTAGTCCAGCTAAGAAGTGCCACATGGAAAGAGCAGCTTGTCTGACTCTGTGCCTCCTGAGGAAATTGTTTGCTTAAAACATATGACAGCAGTTGCTAGTTGGTAACACACAGTGGCAGCACCAATAGTCTCAATATTAGACCCAATCTTAATGCAGAAATATCCTGAAACAAAGTACAGGAATATGTCTGCCCCTGGGTGCGATAACATATCTTCATGTTATTTAATTCATGTGCCAGTAATCATTAACCATTGTCATTTATTTCATATTTTTTTAATCCGGAAACCCAGTAAAATCTTTTGAGAAAAAAAAAAAATCTGCATATAACAATATGACCACTAGATGGTGATATAACACTGGTTGAGCACTCATTTTCTTCTTAATAACTACCTTCTTTGTTGTTCTTCTCTGCTAGCAGGAAAAAGTAAACTGAAATGTATATGTAATAAAAGCACATTTCACAGAAACTACAGATGGCAGAAACATCCCCTTCTGAAGCAGATACCCAGCCAGAGTGGCAGACACTGGAAGCCAGAAGCCAGGGGGGTGAGAATCAGTATTACAACATTTACCAGTATACAATGAAACGGTTTCCAGAGGATATCCACAGGTTTTGTCACCCAGACTTGCCTCACCTTAGAAGGAAAGAGCTGCTAAAACTGCTGAGAAGTCTAGATGAAGACTCTGAACTCAGCTGCCAACGACTGCAGATCTTGTTCTCATTTTCAGTTCCAAGTGCAGAAGTGCTGAGCTTCATAGTTAGCCTGAATGTTCCTATCATTTCTGCTGGTGCTGTAAGTAAACATATTTAAGTCAGGTACAGAATCCCATGGGAAACATTGTGACTGAAGTGTAATAACATATTTTTGTATGAAGTCTGAACCTCAGTAAATGTTATAACATGTATAATCATTTCTTACTGTATTGCCTATAAATTAGGGGGTGATGCATTAGCAGGATGCAGACAAAAACAGACTTAGGTTCATAGGTTAGTACTAAGCTAACTGCCCTTGCGAGCCATTTTAAGTGTAGCCAGTTATGCCTTGTGAGATTCAAACCCTGCACCTTGTGTTTGTAAGGCAAACACCTTAACATAGCATCAAATGTGTACTAAGCAGAGTAGAAGTACTGCGGTAAACTCCTAGTAGGTGCAGCATTAACAACAGGGGTCATTTATATGGGAGACAGCACTTGCTCTTGTAGTGTTAGCACTTCCTACACTATGCAGAGCACATTGTTAGATTGTCCAGTTGTACACCGTCATACTACCATCTTCATTTTATTTAACCTATCTGAATAATTTGAGAGAGACACCACAAAGAAGAATTAAACAAAATGATTACAGACATTTACTTATTAATAGGCACGTTAATTCATTACCAGCATCAGAAAGAGACATGCAAAAGAAAAATCCTCAGAGAGAGAGGATTAAGTGTAGTCACTGTAAATTGCGTGTCTACAGTGCTGGTTGTATTGTGATATCTCAACCTCTTCACCAAAATCATATTCATAACCCATTTGAATAGGGTTGACTTTGTGCCATGGTTTGCCTTACATCTACCAGATGAAGGGTCCTGGTTAATGAGTCCTAGGACTTCCTGTGGTGTTGCCATATCCTTGTAGGTAGAACTGGGTAATGAGTCCTATGACCATCCCCTCCCTTTTCTTACCCCCTTACTGATCCAGCTTGCTAACACAGAGCTGGGGTGTGGAGGGCTTTGATTCTCCCCATTTCACCAAGCACATCTCATAGCCGTACCATACAGCTGCCAGTAAATCCTTCTTAAATTGTCCATACTTGTACCAGTAGGTGTACTTCATCTTTACCATACAGGTGTCTGCTTCATTTTTAACCATGGATGCTCTGCTTTTGAGTTTCATCATCATTTTGTCTGTGATCAAATGCAAGTATGTACTATCCCTCTTAATTGCCTGTAAGGTGGTGGCATGCCAGCACCTAAATTTTTGCATCACTTCAGACAGCATCCTTTTTATCCCAGGCCACTTTACAGCCAAAACATGGAATAGAAGCGTGTGTGCGGAACAGTTTACTGTAACACAGGACTCCTATGGAAAGTTGCCTGCCAGGAAAATATGCTATGAGCAATGTGTGCAGCAACTGGGAGAGTGCTGAGGCAGTAGAAACATACCAAATCCTGCAACAATCAAGTACTCCCCTGGGATGTCTGATGGGAAGCACTGCATGGGGGGGTACATGTGGCTGTGTGGAAACGAGCAACTATGGTTAAGATGTGTGACCAAATAGACAACACAAAGCTTAGTAGAACTTGCAGCAATGTTCAAGACACCCTGCAAGCTCCAGTGCCTTATTACTATCTGTAGCCATCCCTGTCATGTGTCAACACCAGACATACTGCCCCCGCCCACAGCTGATGCAATACTAGAGTTTGTACATATATATATTGCTAACTAGAGTGTATGTATCGGCACTTGTCCTGTTTATGGCTGTTTGCCCTGGTCCTTCTGGTGGCTCGATCTCCAGGTTGCCAAGGCAATGGTCTAAAGGCTTCCCATGCATTTCAGTGAGTTAGCTGTTATGGACAAATTTTATGCAGCTTCAGCATGCCAACTCTGTCACCATCATAGCCAGATGAACTGGATATGCATACACTTGGTCAGCCATCAGCAGCAGGATCCTCATGCTTCAGAGAATTGTCCTGTTGAGACACAGGCACATTCCCAAAGCAGTCAAACTTTGTTTTACCTAGCCCAAATTATTACCCTGAGTTGAAAATAATGTCTGGAATACACAAATGCTTTATGAATTGTTGCCATGTCATGGCTGTAAACTCTAGCCAACTTATGTCTCACTTTTTGACCGTGGCATCATTGTAATTGCCTTTAGCCTCCTCACGTAGGAATGACCAATTTTCCAGATGTTCTTAGCTGACGTGATTCTGGATGAAACAGAAGGAACAGAAAAACTGTGGGTTGTATTTTCACAGCAGGTAGATTGATAGCTGATACAGCAGTGGAGCATGTGGGGGATGCTGCACTCCTGAGTATGCCATCCTTTGGATAAGGTGTTAAACTGAGGCCTCATATACTTGAGTCGATGGTAGCTGAGGTGGACATAAATGATACCATGGCACCTACTGAAAAGAGTAGGGCAAGTTTCCAGATGCCCTGACCAAATTTCTCCAAGTACTATAAATACTAAGTACCACCTTGGGTCTCCCATGAAAAAGAGGATACTAGCATAGCAGGGCTAGTCTGGTCAACAAAGGATAAATAAGTAAAAATAAAAAATGACACCTCCATAAATGTACCTTATAGACTATAGATTTATGGGGTTCAGATCTTTAATAGTTTCAGTGGAAGCTCCATCCTGCTGCACTTAATACTGTTGCTATTATAAAGGAATGCAACAAATACCAGCTGAGGGTCCAAACCTAAAAACTGTATTGACTTGTGGAAGACTGCCCTGAGTTGGTATATAGTAAAAGGGGTACCCTACCTGTAACAGAAAATGGGCCACTTCCTTCACCCTATGCCATTCAATATTTTTATGCCCATAGTCTCGCATTCTATTACAGCCCCATCAGTCACCTATCACTTTACATATGGACTCTTTGTATACTGCTATGTTTTTGGCCTTGCTGTCCAAATGCCAAAGTCCTCTTTTGACATCCACATATCAATTAGTGGTAGAACTGTGGCTGTTCTGGCTTTACCAATCAGGCTGAGCCAAATCTGAGTCTGTAAATGCTTCACAGAAATCTCTCTAAAACATACTTGGAATAATTAGGTTTCTTAGTCCTATGAGCAAATTCCCAGCAGCATTTTTCACAATTTCTTGAATACTTTCATACTTACTGACTATTTTTCCACCCTTACTTAGGATGATGTCTTGCTTTCCACATATCCTCAAGGCTCACCATGTTGTTTTGAAACTAGCTAATGGCTGCTATGTGTAAGGCTGCAGTTCACTGATTCTAGCCTTTAAACAACCACATGATATAACCCTGTGATGTTCCACAGACATGAGAATTTTTTCTGGCCAACCCTGGCCAGCCGACTTCTTACCAAATGCTGCATCCTTTGCTTATATAAGGTTTTATTGCTGATTCTAATGAATTAAGCATAAGTTCCCACTCTTGTTTGCCTACAATCTTCCCAAGTGAGAAGGTACCCTGTCATTAATTACAGCTAGTTTTGGTGCCAGTGTCCTGTATTTGGCTCACTGCAGGTATGAAATACACTCAGCCAATTAGGTATCCAGGTCTTTGACATGTAGTTCTCTGATTATTGCATTTAACATTAAGCAGAGGTGTTTAGTGTTGCACTAACCTGCCCACTGTTCCTTTTCATTCCATCTGATTGTTCACTGTGTACAACACCTCAATATTTTCTGACCTAACCTGTATGTCTTTCATTTTACCCCCAAATGTTTTACCCCCAAACTATTGTCAATGTTAATGTAGATATATTTCTGTTCTGGAGCTTTTCTCCCCAGGACTCCATTGAAAACGGGTTCTTCGAGGCCCAATGGACTATCCTGGTAAACCAACTGCAATAAATAAATAAATAAATAAATAAATAAATAAATAAAATGCCCATACAATTCCATGAAAAAACTTCACCTTGTGATACACTATCAAATTGGCCACATTTTACTGCCCCTTCACCCCACCCTTCTAAAACACCATGTTTCATAATCCCCAAATCAAACCTACATGCTGCATATGTACACAAATTCTCCTGCACTCAGAACTTGATGCTGGTTGCTAACACAAAGCCATACCATTGAAGTTCTAGATGAATGCCAAGCAAACTATCATTTGCCTTTTGGCACTTGCCTTATATATTCTGTAATGAAGCTTATTACAACAAGCTGCCTTTGCCACTAGCCTAATAAAGAAGGCCCTAAAAACTAGAATGACCTTGTATGCAAAGTTAAGTATCCCTGTTAATACCTCAAGCTGCCCTACAGTAATTTTCTTGGCTACCACTACATCTCACAATACCCCTTCTAACTTGACAACCTTCTTCAGGGATAGGTGACTTTGCTGTTTGATGCTGTAAATTTCAGTGCTTAAAAAATAAATCTAGTTGGCTGGAACTTCTGATATTTCTCTTTTTGTCGGGACCCCCAAATTTACACACACTTTTCTGAAAACTTGCAGTATTCTTGTACCATCGTCTGAGTCAGCCCTGCCGATGAAAAGAAAGTTGTCTTATACCCTCATCTGAGTAAGCCCTGCCTGTGAAAAGAAAGTCATCTTATACCCTCATCTGATTGACCCTCCCCATGAAAAGAAAGTCATCTTATACCCTCATCTGATCGGCCCTGCCCATGAAAAGAAAGTTGTTTTATACCCTCACTGGAGTCTGTCAAGCCCATGTAAAGAAAGTCATCTTATACCCTCATCTGAGTGAGCCCTGCTCATGAAAAAGTTGTCTTATACCCTCATCTGAGTCAGTTCTGCCCATGAAAAGAAAGTCGCCTTATACCCCCAACTGAATCAGCCCTGCCCATGAAAAAGTCATTCAGCCATTAAAATAATAAATTATGTCTTTGCTGCCAACTTCATTGGCATAGAGGTATAAAGGCCTATGTGTGACCCAGTTGACCAGAGTTTGATGGCGGAGCTGGACTGGGTGAAGAGAAGAATGATAAGGTTTGGCCTGTATAGCCTGTTTGCCTTTCCTTGCGTACTTCTGTGATGGCTTGGTTAACTACTATGACTATGGTGTATAGGGTCCTGGGTCCGAGACCTGCATGGCTGTTTTTTTCTCACTAAAAGAATCACAGGCCTAAAGCAGATGCCCTATGCTGACCACCTTAAAAAACTCCAGCTATACTCTGTCGCATATCATCTACTCAGAAGCGATCTCTGCTTAACATACAAGGCCATGTCAAACCCAGAGCTGTTGGACATGCTACACTTAAAGAAATCCCAATCCTTCAGAGCCATACGCTCCAGGGATCTAAACCTTGTCATCACAATAAACAAAACATGCTGGAGGGATAGGTTCCTGACCCAGAGACTCCCCAGACTCTGGAATAGATTGCCCATACATGTCAAGCAGAGTGCCTCTTTGGGCCTCTTCAAAAGGAACCCTGACGATTGGATGGGAGAAAGGAAATTCACCCCAGGGATCACGTCAGTTGCCCTGCTAGACAGGGGTCCAGGGAAGTAAATAGTGTGGGAAGAAATAGCCAGGGAATTGTTATGGCTAGGCTTGTATAGGCCCTAGGGCTGATAGCCTAGTACCAACCTATGAACCTTGAGGTGAGGGGTAAGCTGTGTGTATCCAGGCATACTTTGATAAGAATCCTGGTGGGACTGAAAATCACACAGATTTGATATCAACAAGGAGTTTGGGCCATGTTTATGCTGCATGTAGAGATAAAAATGTCATTTGGAGGCCGACAGCATGACATTCTTCAGAAGCTACAAGTGCAGGTTGAGGATGGTAGGGCTTACAAATAAAAATCATACAGGAAGCAGAAAATATGAATGATTGTGTAGTTGTAGAACTCAAGCTTCATTATAAACAACAAAACGTCATATTCTTTGACATTTGAACCTATGAGGTTCTGTTGTATAATTTGCTTGTCAGTATTACAAATTATCCTACCATGAGATACAGAAACTTTTACTTTTAATATATGGCAAATCATTTACTTCTGTGTGATTAGTATATGACTTTAAAGTTTTAGTGTATGTGACCTAAGAGGGGACTGACTGCAGAAATATTCCCTATCCCTCCATTTATCAGTTTTTGTCCCTCACCATTGAGGTGTTGGCCAGATATATGCTTTGATCACCTGATATTACCTCCTGTATAATATGCCTCCCCTTTACGTTTAACCTAACAAAAGAGAACAGAGCACTGTAGTGAGATATTACTTTATATCACTGTTTGCATGGTAAGTCTATAAGAGAAATGCTTATATCAATGTGGCCGGTATTATTGTCTGTTGTAACTAACCTTGAATCCTCTTATCATATCATAGATGGTTATCACTTTGGTTTCATGAATAGCATGCAGGTCTGCTCAGTAGTGTAGTTTCATGGATATTAGCAAGTTTCCTGCAATTAGCTAGACAATTTCCACTTTTGCAGCATTTAAATCGCATTTGCAATTTTTCTGTGATTAACTAAACACTTTCTCCTTTTGCAGCTTTACCTTTCAGGAACTCAAGGTAGCACCTCTGTAGCCCAGATGGGCTAGGAACAATGACTCGGGTATAACGTTTGCTGGGGAATATCTTCAGTTTAGTATATCAGAAATATCACAAACATTGGTTCTCTGGATGCTCATCAGTTGGGAGCGGCCTTTACCATTCATCATTCTGTGGTAAATATTCAGGCTGTCCCTCATACCACTCAACCCGTTAGCCAAGAAATCTGGACAAAGCTTGCCATAATGGGGAGACAAAGGCCCAAAAATGGAGACGGATTTTAAATATTGTTCTTATAAACTTAGAAAGCTGCTAGAATAACAGGGTTTTTGTTAAAATGCATTTTCTAAAGGATATGAAGTCTGAAACTCAAATGTATGTCATTATTTTGTGATTTCATTCCTCAGATCAAACCAATGATTTGCCAGAAAACTACAAATTTTATTATAAACAAACCAAAATTTTCTGACAAAAATCTAGACAATTGAGAGGTATGCTGTCCCTCTCTTTTGGGGTATGAATATGACTGCACATCTTCCTTTGGAAACAATTAAATCTCTCATTCCAGTCTTTTATTCCTGTTGGGGCATGGCTATGGTTGGTCATCTTCCTCTGTGCCATAAATACTATACATAAGTACTCCTTAATGATTTTTATAGTCCGATTGGGGCATGGCTATGGTTGGTCATCTTCCTCTGTGCCATAAATACTATACATAAGTACTCTTTAATGATTGTTATATTCCTGTTGGGGTATGGCTATGGTTGGTCATCTTCCTCTGTGCCATAAATACTATACATAAGTACTCCTTAATGATTTTTATATTCCTGTTGGGGTATGGCTATGGTTGGTCATCTTCCTCTGTGCCATAAATACTATACATAAGTACTCCTTAATGATTTTTATATTCCTGTTAGGGTATGGCTATGGTTGGTCATCTTCCTCTGTGCCATAAATACTATACATAAGTACTCCTTAATGATTTTATATTCCTGTTGGGGTATGGCTATGGTTGGTCATCTTCCTCTGTGCCATAAATACTATACATAAGTACTCCTTAATGATTTTTATATTCCTGTTAGGGTATGGCTATGGTTGGTCATCTTCCTCTGTGCCATAAATACTATACATAAGTACTCCTTAATGATTTTTATATTCCTGTTGGGGTATGGCTATGGTTGGTCATCTTCCTCTGTGCCATAAATACTATACATAAGTACTCCTTAATGATTTTTATATTCCTGTTAGGGTATGGCTATGGTTGGTCATCTTCCTCTGTGCCATAAATACTATACATAAGTACTCCTTAATGATTTTTATATTCCTGTTGGGGTATGGCTATGGTTGGTCATCTTCCTCTGTGCCATAAATACTATACATAAGTACTCCTTAATGATTTTTATATTCCTGTTGGGGTATGGCTATGGTTGGCCATCTTCCTCTGTGCCATAAATACTATACATAAGTACTCCTTAATGATTTTTATATTCCTGTTGGGGTATGGCTATGGTTGGCCATCTTCCTCTGTGCCATAAATACTATACATAAGTACTCCTTAATGATTTTTAGTAGTAGTGCAGTCAGCCTTCTCATCAACTCATGAGTCTGTCTGTTGTCTTTGTGTTTGCATGGGTTTTGCCATGGTCTTTGCATTTCTCTCACATCTCAAAGACTTGCCGGCAGATGAGTGAGGCATTAAATTAACTTAAAATGAATGCGTTTTCTGCTCTTGTTTGGTGTCCCCCTGAAGATGTAAATTTCTGCTTTTACATGGACAGGTTATGAGTCTATAAGCCCCTAAAACCTGAAGAGGATAAAGCAGATTTATCAGGAATGACATAATGAAAAAAACTGTCAGAAAAACTTGCTAACCAAGTAAAGACAATCTTGAAAGACAGCGTGTACCGATTATTTTAAACAGGACAAGTGCTTTTATGTGTGTGTGTGTGTGTGTGTGTAGAGGGGGGTTATAATAGTTAAGTCTTGTCATGAATAATGCACAGATTTAATATGTGAAGACAAATTCTATTGTATGGAGACGTGTGTACAGATTATCTAAAAGATTTAGATACGTTTGATTTCATTTATTTGAATGGAAAGCAACTACATTTTCTTTTCTCTTTTGACAGTTTTTACAAATTCTTTTTGGGTCACTATATCTGAGTAACTTTAATATCTATAATGTGTTTCTCTTTTGGCAGCTAATGGTAAGGAAATACCGAGTCAGTTTGTTCCCATTCACAAGACAGGATAACCCCAGTCTTAATACCGAAGTAATCTTTAAGCTAGATTTCAAACTTTTGTCTGTGTATTAGCCTTGTGCACAGGAGCAATGTTTCCCATCTAGGCATCTAACACATTCATAACTGCCTCTGCGTCTCAATAAATAGTTCTGTTTTGCTTGTATTCTCTGATAAGACAGCCTAAGTTCTTTATCTTATTGTTTCCTGTTATTAAACAAAACCATTTCCCTTTAAATTAATTTTTTAAGTGCAACTTATTTTGAAATGAAGCGTCATCATCACTGCTATGTTCTAGAGAAAGCTTTTCAGTTTTATGGCTTCAGTTTGACCTCTTCCAGACCTACTTCATCACTTTTGCAGCCTACCTGTGTTGCAGACAAGGCAGCAAATGCAATTAGACTGGTCCTTCTTTATATACAACTGCACCATGATAGCCATTTGTCCCTTAGTACAATGCATACTGTTTTGTTTGCTTTCCTCCATGTTTCACAGGTTGAGGTTGTACAAATCAAATGTAAAAGCTACAGATTAGGACTTAGTCTTATCCTTTTGTGATGTTTATTTACAATTAAAATAAGTCAACAGAAAAAAAAACTTCTGCAGTAACCCAAAATTCTTTCAGGGACCTTTATCATATCACCTGTGCAAAAAGAAAGTAAAAGATGTTGTAACAAAAGCTAATGAATTTCACCAAGTGGAGAGAGAGATTGTGCAACAGTTTTTATATATGAAAAATAAGGAAAAAACAGTTTTTCTGTGTATGTGTGTGTATACGTGCCCATGCTGGAAGGTGTCTTTGTGTGTTGCGGGTGTGTTTGCATATGTGTTTCCAAAGTTGGTGTTAATTGCCTAAGCCATCCTGAGGCAGCCATTCGCTGCAGCACCTGTCTTTTGGGTGTACCTGGTCTGAGCTGGTTTGTATGGTTCTTATATATACCACACCACTCATACCATGCTTCATGAGGTCCTCAGTACAGTTCTGCTGGTAAATATTACCTTTAGCCTTGTTGCTATGTCTTTAAGGGTGATCACTGTGCTACTGTATAGCTGGCTACCCCTAGCCACACCAGCTAATTACACCACATTCACCCATGCTGCATTGGTTCCAAACACCACTGACTATGTACATTATGTGCACCCACCACGGAAAAAGTACTGTCATGCTAGGATAGATTTCTGGCCGAGTCTCCTAAGATATCATGTTTAAGCTCTGTATATGCTCCATTGTGTTGTAGCATGCCTTTGTAATTTGACCCATCAAACTACCCACTGCAAGGGTAATAATAGTATAATATTCCATCACCTTAAAAAGGGTATGTGTGTATTATCAAATGCATGCATAAGGAATACTAGAGCTATATGCCACACAGTAGGACTGTGGGAATGTTTACATCAGCTTTTACAGCATGTTTGTCCTACCCTTATTCTAATTAAATTTCAGCTACCTTTCTAAGTCTTCCTTGATCACAGTACTATCATAAGCCCCAACCAAGGACCCTAAATTACACAACACTTAACTGGTATTTTGAGAAGAACCATTTCAAGTATCTGTCTGATAGAAGCGTAATGTTTAAAACATTAGATAAAAAGCAAAGCATTAATTGCATTGGGACTAAGAGGATTGGACACTTGACAGGTGAAGAGATATGTTTTTGATGTACTCTGCCAGTCAGCTGTTCTGCCTGCATTTTGCCCTGGTACTTGGCTTAGCTTAAAATGGCCCACAAGGGCCTGGTACTAACT
Source organism: Protopterus annectens (assembly GCF_019279795.1). NCBI lineage: Eukaryota > Metazoa > Chordata > Ceratodontiformes > Protopteridae > Protopterus > Protopterus annectens. The sequence goes on along the minus strand of NC_056747.1, from coordinate 774,017,175 downwards.
TATGCACCTTTGAGAGGCCATGCCACAGGAATCCTTTACTAGAGATTCCACCAACCTCTCTGCAAAACACAAACCAAAATATATGTTTTTTTTACCTTATCTCTTTATTAATATTAATTGTTTGCTGTCTTTGGAAGCCCGAACATTAGATCAGACCTTCTGCTGTCACTTTACCAAATAATATCCTATGTTGGGAGTGACACTAAAATCTAAACCGCTCGCATGGGGAAAGGTTATGTCACCATCCCAGGGTAGCCTGACATATAACTCCAGAAGATGCTCCTTGCCATGACTTAGGTTTATAGTTTGACATAAGAACAGTTCCCATTCTTCCAGTCCACTATGTAGACCAGAGCTATATGCTGTCATTTGGTCTTGCACCATCTTGTCATACAAGAAAATACCTGACAGTAATGTGTCTATATACAGTGGAGGCAGTTTTAGAACACATTCATCATTCTGCACTATGAATGGTGGTGATAGAAGCACCGGGCTTGGTGCTGACATCATTCCACTCAATGCCACTGGTTTGTGACCCACAATGCAAAGGCACCCTTTGGTATAAAAAGGTATGTAGCTTCAGTGAGAAGAAGCATCTGTTCCTTCAAATGATGAATAAAGCAGGATAGTTGGTCACACACTAGAGCCATGAAAGAGAGCATACTGTTGCGTACTGCTTACCTCAACTTGGCAAAGGCATTTGAGCCACTGTCTCACTCAGGTACTGTAGACAAACTCACAAATTTAGGCATAGATGCCTATGTCACCTGATGGATAGCCAAATGGCTTATGGATAGGATTCACTAAGTTAAGGTAGGGGAATCCACCTCCACCAACAGGCCTATTACTAATGGTGCCCCACAGAGCGTGGTACTGGGACTCCTTCTGTTTGGAATATACTTCTCTGAAGTCAAGGCAAATGTAGAGGGCCTTTGGTTGACCAAATCTGCTGATGACTGCAAGGTGGATTCAATCACTGACTACCCAAAATATGTAGCTATCCTCCACGCAGGTCTGACAAAGAAAAAATAACTGGTGCCAGAGCCATGGCCTAAAGCTCAGTTCAAAAAAATTCATAATTATATACTTTTCCACCCCTACAAATTACAACATTGGTAACATTCCCATAATAGTAGACCTAGTGGTAAGCTACTTGGGAACTCAGGTTGACAGTAACCTGAACTTTGATCACCATGTGTCAATGGTGGTGAGAAAATCCTTCTACATGGCACAACTTTTAAGTAAGGGCATGGCATCCAGATCTAATCAGATCATAGTCCCACTATACTCCACCCTCATTAGGCCAATAATTGAGGACACTGTAACCTTTGACATGTGGCTGATCAAGCATTTGCAGCAGCTGGAGCAGCAACAGAGGTTCCTCCCTAAAATAATACATGGTATCAATAACATGTCCTGTGTGAACTGCCTCAAAACCATGTTCCTGCACTCAGTCTCCTACATACTACTGAGGGGCGATCTATGTATAACCTGCAAGGCATTCTCTGATCCAGCCCTACTGGATCTGCTACACATTCACAGACAAACAGCATAAGAATTACTTGGACTAAGGATCTAAACCATGCCTGTGACATTAAAAAAACATGCTGGAGGGATAAGTATGCATTTCAAAGATTACCACTTCTTTGGAAGAGACTCCCCATTCATGTGAAGCAGATTTCTTCCCTAAGCCTGTTTAAATGCAGTTTGAACTAATGGATGGTAAATTGCAAATTCACCCCTGGCATGTCGCATGTGCCCCTTATGGACAGGGTAGCTTGTAGATGTCCTAGGGCACAGGTATATACCAAAATTATTTTAGTCCTTGGGCATTTATAATAAAGAAAATTCGAGTATGACTGGCTAGGCTTCAAAAGGGTCTAGGGACATTAGTCTAGTAATATCCTATGATGTTATGAACCTGCTTCTAGAAGGAAACTGATCTTTCTGTCCCATAAGGGATTTGTTGCTTCTACAAGGCAAACAAGGGTTGAGCTCTTGAAAAGAACCAAGTAGCCTGGAATTAATATTTCTCATGTGTATTTTTTTTATTTTTATTTTACAGTTTGATAACTAGGAGTGTGAGTTGATCTAGAGATCCTTTTCAGTTATGCCCAGAAAAAAAACACATACAATGTTAACATGCAACAGTGCGAAGAAGAATGTGGACAAGAATTAATACATATTGTAAGAATACTATCAGCTTAAAAATGTACAAAGGTGTCAAATTTGTAAATATTTACAGAGGATACTTACAATGTGCACAATATATGCAAAAAGGAGACAGATTAAACATATGGTTCATCTGCACTTTTGGAAGTAAGCTACTTGGTTACAGTGGTTTAAAAGTCATGGTTTAACCAGTATCCTCGAAACACGTGCACTGAGCTCCCAGGAAAGGAAATCTGTGAGTGTTTTATTGAATGACTCGTTTTTATTGTCTTAATGTATTCTGCATGTATTGATATTTGTTCCTGCTGCATTACTTTGTCATTTAAAACCATCTGTGTATCTGTGGTTTCACAGTGACACAGCAGTCTGTATACTATTATTTCTGTATTTTATAAATGCATAGCTAAATGTAAACTGTAGTATTGGTGATTATTGCTTATTGGTATGGTTAATAATTGCTTGTGTTTCCAGGGAACTGGATATTGGGAATTCCTGCTTCAGAGTCGTGGAGTTGATGTGATAGCATTTGACAAAAACACCTTGTATCCAGCAGAGATGAGATACATGGAAGTCCTGGTAAGACTGGAGTTTTAACTAACATACTGCATATCTGTGCTTGGAGTTCTGCCATTATTTCCCTATGACCTGGGCAGTCTGATTCTTTTATTAACTGTTATGTACTATATTGTTGTGTGCTGACTTATTAAATTTTAATGTAGTCTGGATCCTAGCATGGTAGTGCTGTAGGATCAAGCCCAATTTCATACCATATTTTGGAATATAATTCCATAGTAAGCAAAGTAATTCACAAATCAAATGAACACCTCATTATTTTAAAGCTGTTTAGGTACATGACATTGTGAAGTGACATGGCAACTTAGAGATTATACAAAGGGTTCAGAGAAAGCAAAGAACTCGCAGAGATGCCATATGACAGAGATAGCAGACGACTCCTGTAGAAATAAAATGAAACATAAAATGAAATTCTGATTTTTATTATGCAACTGAAATTAGGATTTATACAGTACTCTGTTATTAACCCCTTCTTCTCTTTCTCCTTAGACCAGTGGCTCAGAAATCCTAGAGCAGTTTCCAGAGCGAGCCTTGCTATTGGCTTGGCCAGATGCAGAAGGTAACATACATTTCATTTTATTGTGGTCTATAACTACAAATCTAATAAGATAATAGTAAGAATTTGTTAATAGTAGTTTCATCATTATGGCTTTTGCCACTGCTGGACTTTGCCCCACCCATTACAGATAGAAACTATATTACAGCAACAAATGCTATGTAACAACAACAAATGCTGTGTAACAAAGACAGGTTATCTACTTCCAGTTACAGTGAAGCTGTGCTTGTTTGCAGAATGTGCTGCTGTGAACAAAGACACACTTGGCGAAATCAGAGGACACATGTCTCAAGGAGGTTGCTGATGCTATGGGATTTTTCAATCTTCCATATGCAGCATTTTATTTATTTATTTTGTTTCCCTAGCTTCTACCTGTCCGATAACTAGTGGAACCATTGTATGCATTTGTCATTCTGCCTGTTCTGAAAGGTAGTGGTCACCAGCACTATAGGGCCAAACAAAACTTTTGTCTGTCCTTAAAGCTTTTGGAAAGACTTTCTTTTTTGCTTTCTTACTTGCTTGTGAATACTAGAGAGCTGTAGTCAAAGCCCACTTCTACTCTAATCTGTCTGTAGTAGTGCTATACAGGGAAGGCAAGATTCTTCTGCCCTCAGGAATAGCCAATTTGAAGGTAAACTTCCCTAACCCAATTCAAATGTAACTTGAACAACTGGATGGAGAACAGGAAATTCATCCCTGGCTTGGTACCTGTGTCTGTAATGAATAGGTGCAATCTGTAAATGTTTCATCTCCCAGGCTCCTGCTTACACTTATCAAGGGTACGAGAACTTGTCAGAGATTTTGGATGCATGGCTAGGCTTAAAAAGGCCCTTGTGGTTGTTAGCCTAGTAAACACCTATGAATCACAGTAGAACAAAATCACTTGAATGCAAACACCATTTGAAGTATATAACAAAAAAAAAAGAAGTTTTTATGCAGGGGGAACAAGACCCACCACACCTGCACTATATCTGCTAAAGTTGCTCTATTTGGAAATAATGCTTTAAAATAAAATCAACTTTCATTTAGTGGCTGCCTGCTGTACTGTATTTTGTTGCTGAGTTTTTTTTCTTCATGCACAAAACTGTCGGCTGGGAGAAGCCTTGTGCTCTGTTGTGGAATATTAGTTGAGTTTCTCTTTTCCAGTGTTGCTGTTTAACTGTGAAGTTGGTATGTATAAGTCTGGTGGGTGAGCTGTGCATGGGGGGGGGGGGGGGGGGCTTGCCTCTAAAAAACAAACCAAACAAAAAACAATTGTTTTGATTGGTCCCATTATACTGTGTACGTTGGTTGTTTATTAAGGGTTTAGAGTTGAAGAAGTGCAATGTAAATTATCACATCTCTGACTTTCATAGCCAAAGCCTTGGAATATGACTTCTGCATGCAATCCTCAGCCTCTGCTGAAAATGAGTTCTATTCATCTGATGTGTAAGTAAGTCTGCTCTCAGAGTTGGTTATATGTCATAAGTAAATCAAATTCTTATCAAATCAGATTTCACTTTATTGCTAAAAAATCTTAGCATTGCTCATTCATTCTGTGTCTGATTACTCACTTTAGACAGTTTAGGGTCTCAGGAGGAATCTACTTCAGCATTCAGTAGATGCAAGGTAAGAAACTAATAATGAACAGGTTGCTAGTCTGTTGTGGGATACACACACACACAAACACACACACACACACACATGCACAGTGTACAGATGTAAAATACAAATAAATGACCAAAATGCTGGAACAGTTAAACCAACAAATAACAGAATGCAAGACAGATCTGACATCAAAAGGTAGCAACCAAGATACTGTAAATGATTGCATTTTGGATAAAGCTGGGCCTTCAGGGATCTCCTAAAACTGATGAGGTAATGAAAGTCCAGTGCAGAGAATTTTTAAGTTCTCATTACGTCTTTCTTGTAAAGTGCAACTGAAGCCTGTTATCAATTTCTGTTTAAATGCAGTGTAGAACTATTACCTAGTGTTTTGGGGTGTATTAAATTTGTTTTCATATTTTGCATTTTGGCATAAAACCTGCACCTCTACAGAGTGGCCGGTCACCATTGGAGTATCTCAGGGATTGGTCCTGGAACTGCTCCTTTTTAGTATTTACTTCTCTGAAGTTAAGGCCAATGTCAAGTGCCCCTGCTGAACAAAATTGCAGACAGTTGCAAATTAGGAGCAATCACAGTATCCGTCACTGACTTTAATGTTTTCCAAGAAGGGCTGACACAGACAAATATCTGGTTTCAGTCATTGACAAAATTGAATGCCAAGTAATGCATAATGGTATCCTTTGGGATGTCAGCAACTCCTGCTAGCTATCATATTGAGAACACACCCCTAAAAGTTGATCCAGTAGTTAGGGACCTGTGGACACACACACTAATCTAGCCTTTGACCATCAAGTGTCTACAGTAGTGAGGAAATCATATTATGTTGTGCAACTTGTGTGGCATCTAGATTTAAGGAAGTCATTGTGCCACGGTATTCAGCATTCCTCAGACCTATCATTGAGTACAGTGCTCCATTTGGTATGTACCTAACCAGAAACGCCCAACATTTGGTTCTTCACTAAAATAACACAGGGCATAAATAACATGTCCTATGCAGACCACCTTAAAGCCCTATCCCTGTATTCTGTCTCCTACAGGCTGTTGAGGGGGATCTATGTCTTGCATACAAAGCGCCATCGGACTGCACTCTAATGGACCTCCTGCATATCCACAAAACAAACAGTGCCAGAATTACCCATTCTAAATACATAAACCTTGCCTGTGATATAAATGGGACTTGTTGGAGAGACTGATATATATATATATATATATATATATATATATATATATATATATCCTAGAAACTGCACCCTTCTCTTGAACAGTAATTTAGGCAACTGGATGGGGAATAGGAAATTCAACCCTTGTTTTGAACCTCTGTCTCTAATGGACACAGGCAGCCTGTAAATGGTTCATCTCCCAGGCCATTGCTTGCAATGTTTCATTCACCTCCTAAGCCCCTGGGAGTTGGGATGCATGGCTAGTCGTAAAAAAGCCCCAGTGATTTTTAGCCTAGACTAGTACATACCTGTCTAATAGTACGAGCAGTTGTGAATCTGAGGCTATTCAGTTATTTCTGGGCTCCTTGCTTACAATATATGTGATAGCTAAGAAAAGAAATATGTCAGGCAGATGCAGACAAAAGCATGTGATTGCAAAGCCCTGTAATTACCACATGCTAGTAATACAATTCTTTGGTTTACTATCAAAAGGGCAATCGGACTTCCTTTGAGTTATGTAAGTCCAAATGCCCAATTCGACAATACAAAGGAACAAAATCAAAAATGTTGAAATGCAGAACAGTGAATGCACTCTAGCATTCGCTGTTGTGAATTTCAACATTTTAATGCAGATCGCACTATAGTGGGGATTGGGAAATGTACCCTTTCCCTCACTGTAGTGTGATCTCGGAGTTTGTAAGTAGCAGGGTGTGTGGGGGTGCAGAGGGACTTGTCACCCTGCAAAACCGTTGTTTGGTGTGTGTTGTAGTCTGCTACATCTTGTGGAAGTGTGGACAATTTTCGAATAACGTCAAATTAAACATTCTCCACATCCACAGGCGACATTTTCTGTAGCAGATGTTTTCAGTTTCACCCATATGGTTCAGCATAACAATAACTCACATAAGGTGCGATCGAACATATAATAGTAAACCCAATTCCTCTTTTAGAAGATAAACATTCTACTATGTTTTTCTATTGAATATTGCTTTAAGGCCTGTTATTATTACTTTGAAACAGCAGGTGGCAGCATGTTGCTTGTGTATATTAAAGGAAACAGCCTGACTGCTGTACAACTTCATTGCTTCAGCATTCACAATATAGATAGTTAGCAGCATTTCATTCTACCTAACTTAGTTTCAGAAATCACCATTTTAGCTGTAACAGATCTCAAGCACATCGGTATCTTTTTTATTTAATTGTACAAATGTTGACAATACAAAAATGTTTGCGTTTTTCAGCTTTTCTCTCTGAGTATTCGTACTCCTTGAAATTACCTTTGCCACCACTTACGATGTTCAGTAATTTAACATTATGCTTTGTTGGGAGGACCCTACTACTTTGCAAACTGACAGAGAATCAAAAGGGACAGCTGACCAAGACATAGCACACTGGTGGTTGGTGAAGATGTCTGTGAAATATGCTGTGCGAACCAGAAACAGTTACTCAGTCTGAGCAAAATTTTATAATGTCTGATTCCATATGCCACTTCATGTAATTTCAGGCTGTACCCATAGTGCCTTGTTTAGTACATCATGGCATTATGTTTACACACAGTTCATTTTATAGAGATGTAGCCATTGGGGGTCATCTTGTACTCATGACTGCTGAGTACTCCTTGCTCCTTGCAGGTGAACATCCATTACACATCAACCTATTGCTGGTGGTCTGTGCTGTTGTGTAAGGCATAGGTACGAATCTCAATCATTAAAAGTTTTGATAAATTTCATATGCTTTGCCCATTCATAGCTCTAGCTAAATAATATATATTTTTTATTTTAACAAAACTGGATGAACACCATAAATTATAACTAGCACTGCAGACATGACACGTTAGAAGGGAAAATATTTCTGATGCAAAGCCTATTCAAACGCATTGGCCACTCAATATTTTTTTAACTGTAGCTGTAAATCGTTTTTCTTTGAAAAATTTTAGTGTACTGCTGATCCAAGCATCCTTTTAAAATTCTGTAAATAGCAGGTAAATTGCAGTGATTATTGCAAATATTTCAGTGGAGTAATGCTTGGGCTTAGAGTTAAAAGCACTGGAACTAGCATTTTTATATGGAAATGTTTGACTAGGTCTTTGTATAAATAGAAATACATTTCTAATGCAGTAGAACTTAATTCTTTTATGCAGTTTTGCTGGTGGACTACATTTGTATCTGTCTTTTTTTTTTTTACTGAAAATTATTTTTGTGCAAAATAAATGACCAAATATTGCTTATGGTCAGGTGGTCTACATTGTTGTATCCAGCTAGTCTAAACATGGAAAGCTGCAGTGAGAGGCAGCCATGGCTGAGAGACTTGTTTTATACTGTGTCTTGGCCCCATGTTAGGGCTCAGAACAAAGGTCAAAAATGAAATAAAAAAGTAATTGGGCTGAGCACCCAAGCCACAATTAACACTGATTATGATTATGACATTCTTAGCCTAAAACTATGCAGAACCTTTAGCCCGATTTAGAACCTGGCCTTTGTAAAACATTGGACGGATGTCATTTTTGCCTTTTTCTGACCACAAAACATTGGCTTTTTTTTTACTTTCAGTGTGGGAACTACTCCTATAATTTGCTGGTCTTTGATCTCCTGTCCACCGAAGCATTCATCCCATCATTGCTGTTTTTCATACTGTCACGTGCTTGTATGGCAGTTCCTCCCACCCAACATATACTGCAGATTTGCTGTTTGATTCCCATACTCCTCTGTGGCAGTCGCCTCCCCTCCTTTGCTACAACAATCACTCTGTCAAATTCACTCTTAGCTTTTGGTCTGTCTTCTCTATAGATTCTAATGCTCACTTTTACTACATAATGGGTGGAATGCTTTGAAGATGGACAGTAAAATGGCTTAGTGGGTAAGACTTGTGTCGTACATTAACTAAGATCAAAACATTAGTTTGAAAATAATATTGCACAACATTTTCAAATATTAATTACATGAGTGGCAGTTTTTTGTAAAAACTATAGTCTTATTTTATATTTTCTATCTGTGTGTCTGTTCATCTGTTTCTTTGTTTATTGACTGAGTAGGTGGGCTGGTCTAGTGTTTTTTTTTTTTTTTTTTTGGGCCACAGCCGAGGCTATGTACAGTGCAGTGAAAATATACCATACAGCATATTTATAAAAAAAATCTAACTACAGATAAATATGAAACATTGCACAAAATGCTTACAGTTAATCTTAAAAGCTTTGTATATCATAAAAGAAAGCAGAAAAAGATTCATAAAGTGGTTGTTGAAGAAAGTAAAACAGTTGTCACATAGCTACATCATGCAGTGCTGTTACAAAGGATGGAAGAAATGTTAGTGATTAACTTGGTAGAAGTTACACTAAGTGTCCTCAGAAAGATAATTTAGGCAGGTATTCTAGGAGATGGAGATTAGTAAGGATTTTGATACCTGTAGATAAAGCTTCTGATCTTAGTTAATCCAATCCTAGACTATATATTTCCTAAATATTCTTTAATGGAAGTCTGTTATTCATGGAATGAACAGTTTACTGGTGTGGTTTTAATTTAGTTTCCACTTATTTATAACTAAGAGCTAATTTATGACTATTTTTCAGAGTCTTCGACCTTTTCTCTTAACTGTCTGGCTCATTTCAAAGGAGATCTAATCTTCCATGTTGGAGAACTTCTTGGTGAAACCTTATCATCTAATCCCTGGGGACAGTCAACATCAGCAGATTTTCAGGTAGCTTTGGCCCAGGATTTTTGTTGTGTGAGCCGCATTCATCTTCCAGCCTGGCCTGGACACTTGGATTCTTTCACGGTTTGGAGGAGAAAACATGCACAGCCTGTGATCTGTGAGGGAGCACACTTTCATTATGTGAATATTGGTCAGAGAGTTTATTTGTAAGAGTTGGAAGAAAGACAACAGGGCCAGAGCAGAATCTACAGCATCTCATACTTTGTATTTTTATGTTTTAAGTACTAACAAATGCAGTTATATAAATGACTGCATATGTGGTGCACAAACATCAGGGCAGTTCAGCTTATATAGCTCCAAAGTGAGTCACACTGATTTACACATCACAGCGATGTATTTGTTATGGAGAGTAGCATGTAAATATAATATGTATGTTTTCCTATCCCATCTAGGCTCATTAAATAGTTGCAGCATTGCTTGCAACTCTGAGAGATGGAAGTGTCTAGGCATTCTGTGTACTGTTGTATATTACCTCTAGCTGTATTATTTATGATTATTAAAAATGATCATTTAATAAATACATGTGTCACAGTTGCATCTTTCACATTAATATTGTTATTGTCTCCTAGGTTCATATGTGTAAAAGGCTAACAGCCCCTAGGCCCTTTATAAGCCTAGTCATGTAATCCAAATTTGCCCCAAAAGTTATATGTTTTAGACATTTATATAGGGTGAATGTTGTTTATGACATGGTTTACTGACTGCCTTTGTCCATTAGAGATGGGGGCTCCAGACCAGGGGGAGTTTTTGATTTCCCAAACAATGGTCCATGCTGCACTTAAGTAGGGTTAGGGAGGGACTTTGTTCCACAAAGTTGGGGAGACTTTTCCTGAGAAAATGGAATTCTCTAAGATACATATCTGTCTCTCCAATATGTCCTATTTATGTTGCAAGCAAAATTTAGGTTTTTAGATATAGTAGCTCTGATGTTTGTTTTGCGGATGTGCAAAAGGTTCATCAGAGTGGAGTCCTTGTACACCAGGCATTAATAGGTACGAGGCCTTGTACACCAGGCATCAATCACCTCTCTGTAGTCTGTAGCAGACTGAGTATAGAGATAGGGCTTTCAGGTTATCCGCTTAGGACATTGTCTTTATGCCCTGTATTCTTTATTAAGAAACCTCTTTGGGCATTCAAATTGCTGCATGTGTCTGGTAGGGTACATACCGAAGGGGGCATTATATTCGATGATTGGTTTGATAAGGGCTTAGTATTGTGGCACAATTACTTCTTTGGACCCAGATACCGTGCCATACTTTGAATGCATGTTGGTCGAAAGCCAGCTTACAGTCTACATGTGTTCCCAGATCACTGACTAGTGGGTCAACTCTTAGGGGTGTTTTATCAATATCATAGTTTCCCAGGGTGGTTGAATTTCCAGAAGGTAATATGCATTTCCTGGTACTGAGCTTTAACCCGTGGATTTGGCACCAGTCATTTGTCTGTGTTAGACCGTCTTGCAAGATGTTTGCATCTTGAGGGGATATTATGGCTGCTTCCAGTCTGCAATCATTTGAGAATCAGGTTAGCCAGAGGCCTTTGGCATTGGCCTTAACTTCTGAGAAGCAGAGGACAAAGAAGAGCAGGCCCAACACAGAGCCTTGAGGGACTCTAATGGTGACTGGCCTTTTTGTGGAGGTAATCTCACTAATCTTAACTTTCTGGGTTCTATTTGTGAACCAGCTGGCAATCCACAGCATGATATAGGGGGTCATGCCTAATTCCATAAGTTTGTTAACAATCCCCGAGTGCAGTATTGTATCAAATGCCTTAGCTAGGTCAAGCTAGGCAGTACGTACCATTTTACCCTTATCCATTGCCTTGGTGAGCTTCTCAAAGATATCCACCAGGTTCATTTGGCTTCGTTAAAGGAAGGTCATGCCGAACTATAATGGATCTAGTGTGTGAAAGTCTCCTATGTCTTTCTTGATCATTTCTTTGATAATTCATTCCATGGCTTTGCCTATAAGACTAGTCAGACTAATGAGTCTGTAGTTTCTGGGATCTGTTGATGGTCTGCCCTTAAGAAGAGGGATGAATGTTGCAGTCCTCCATTCTCATTGCACAAACATTGTTTTGTGACTATAGTTAAAAATAACTCCAGTAGCCCTGACAGGTTATATTTTAGATTATTCAGGAGGCATCCTGGGATATTATCAAGGCCCACTGAGCTGTGTTATTTGCTTTAGCAAACCTTACAAACCTTTGCATAATAATAGGTAGTTTGCTTTGAAATTGTTCTTGTTACTGGATTTACTGGGGTTGCCATTGAAAATGTCCCTTTTTACAAGTCATGCTGTTTTAAACTCTTAAGTTAAACTATCTTGAACAAAATTGCTAGATAAATTATTCCATAACTCAAGTACTGTACAGCACAAAAAACAAAATGGGAAACATCATTATATCACTTCTGTATATTTCTCTTATTTGCCAGACATGCCCTGTTCTGTAATGTCTGTCCTTTCTTTTAAAACCAGTTCTTTTTATTCTTATGACAAGACATTCTGAACCTCTTTCCTACTTCTTTGCCATTAACTGATGCCCCTTGCTGGATGATGTTCCATGTATACAATTTGCTATCTTGTACCAATAATGCTACTCCTTTGAAGACAAGATATCCCTGCATCTAGACTGATGTTGGATTCTCGGTTTTCTGATTTGTTACTGCCAAAGAATTTATCATTTAATGATATCAAGCTCTTAGAGATTCCCCTGGAGAGCAGTGAGAAGACATTGCTTCACTTGAGAAGTATGGTATTTGTTTTGACCATCTGTCTTACCTTTACTCTTGGACAATGTTTCTCTTTTGCAAGTGCTGTGATAAGGTAGCATAACAGCATTTACAGCAAAGTGTCATGGTGTGCTATCTCCATTCTGCACTGCAACTTGCAGGCCCATAGGTGGCAGAAGAGCAGACAATCACAATCTTCACATTACCAATACAGCTGAATGTGGTGCTGCGGTAACATTGTCGCCTCACAGTAAGACGCTGTCCGGTTCGATTCTCAGCTAGAGCATCTTCTGCGTGGAGATATGCGTGAATGGGCGTACCTTTGTTGAAGGTTGTGCATCAGGGCTGGTAACTCGGCACGTAAAAATCAACTACCAATCATTAGTGGACCGGAGTTCCGTTGTGGTGACCCCTAACCGGGAAAAGCCAAAAGACACAAACGAACAAACCAATACAGCTGAATACCTTTTACTGGCAGCTGTATGATATGCAATAATGCAGATTGTGAACCAAAGTCATCAGTGTTGTGGTTTGTCCACAGTAATCTGTTAACAGGGGATTCATCATTTAGTATAAAAATGATCTGGTTAAGCTGGAGACAATAAGATCATTGAATGGCTTGTTCAAAATTACATCTGAAGTTCAGATTATGTTGCACTTTTAAACTGATGTCTTGGTTTTGCATTTTAATTTTTCTGTACTGGGGACCATTCTCGTAAAACTAATGAAAGTAAAGGAACAGTTGCTGCTATTCAATTAATTAAATCAAAGTTGACAGCAAGCAAAAAGAAGCAGTGTATTCATAACCCTTTATGCATCCAGAAGTGCGACAGTCCAGTGTTCCTCACAGGTATGTGTACATATGAGAAGAGTAAGAATTTTGATTCTACTTATTTGTTCACTGGGTAAGATCACTAGAAAAAGATTCCATTTTCAGGGTCAACCTCTCTGGTTAAGTGCAGAATCACTTAGTATGCAAATGGAGGTGGAAGGAACCAAACTCTGTACTTTTTTTTACTATAGGCAACAGCTTAGAGCACTAATCATCTGTGCTGTTAAACAGAAAGTCCTGACACCTGACAGGTATACATAATTTTAAAGCTAATTCTTCATCCAACAGGTATCCCTTCCCTCGTCCCACCCCCACCAATATTTTTTTGCTTCTCTGACTCTCCTGCTCATATTTAAAAGTGGCACACACTGTAGTTTACCACATTTTCTGTGAGGAATAATCTCCTTTTATCACCTCAGTGAATCTCAGAATATGCTGTCCTGTTTCCATTTTTATTGTAAACACTTCAAAGAGAGCTGTTCATTCCTTTCCGGTCCGTACAAATTTTGTATACAATTTTTCCACACTTCTCATACTGCTTGCCTTCCCATGCTTGGATGAGCTCTGACATGTTTGCTGCTACATCTCCAATAGTATGTATGATACTTCATTTGCCAGACTGTACACAGTTCCCCAGCTAAGGCCCAACCACCATCAAATACAATGAGACAATCTCTTCTTTTAATCCGAAATGGAGTTATTTGTCTCTGCACTCCGCTCAACTGCTGACCCTCTACCTTCTTATACTGACAAAAATCCATCAAGCTTTGTGTTATAAGATCCACTCAGTCATCCTGCTACCTTATACCACTAACAGCTGGTTTTCCTGTCTCTGAGTGTGTTGTTACTCCTACTGGACCAATGGCCTCCTTTTCAGAGGAGACCCAAGATGGTGCCATTTGTTCATATATTATTTGCTCTTCCACCTATTTTGCTTTCATCGCCTTTTCAGCAGTTTGTACAACAACTGTTTCCTCTGATTGCCTACTTAAAGCGTATTCTGTTTCCTGCAGACTTCTGTTATTATTGTTCTTTTATATGTTTCACAAAGACTCAGTTATTTTGAAAATTCCAGAGTGCTTTTGGTCCATCTTTTTCTTTAGGGTTTAGGTATAGCATAATGATTAAGGTGTTTAGCTCATAAACATAAGGTACAGAGTTTGATTCTGGCCTCAGGTTATTAGCTAGGTTCAAAATGGTCCTTCAGGGCATTTAGCCTACTATTCATTTTTAGGGGTGGGTTTGGCATAATGTTAATGTCTTCATCTCATAGACAAAAGTGGTATGGTTTAATTCTTATCTTGAGTTATTGGCTAGGCTTAAAATGACCCTTCAAGGCAGTTAGCCTAGTATTTATCTATGAACCTATGTCCTATAATGTATTCTGTTCACACATGTGGACATTTTATTTTTAACTGTCTAGTCATTCTTGCAGTTTAAAAAACAGAAATTAAACATGATGCCCGTATCTTAAAATACCATATATTATGAATATTAGCACTTTCATCTATTCAATAGAAAAACTTCTTCAGATCTGGGTGATCTGGTTGTTGGGTTTCATGTCATCCAGAAAGGGGAAATGCCAGTGCAGGAGAGAGATTCCCCAAAAAAATTATCATGAGCAGTGTTTGTTCTGTTTAGGCATTTCACATAACCATACATCTTGTGAGATTTGTCAGTCCTTTGTTCCAAAGACATTGAGGAGTCATCTTTCTTCCCTATCGATTTATTTTGAAAACTGATTACTTAATTGTTGGCTAAGGATACAATGGAAGGATCCTCCTGACTCAAGGGCCAGCCATCTGTGAAAAAAAATACCAAGAAAGTTAGGTCTGATTCTTCATCTGTACCTCCTACACCAGACGTCTTCCTTTAGGCTGGTGAAAGCCCGGAGAAGTGTCCAGTTTTTTTCTTGGATTCCTCTACCGTGACCACTTCAGAGGCCGGCATGGACTCAATGCCACATACATTCATGGAGGTTTTGCAGACATCCGCCTCAGATGTACAGGGGAAACCACGGCTCATTATTACTGAAGGGCCAAGGGATGTTCCTCAAATTTTCATTAGGAAGAGGGCCTGATGAGTGCCACCAGGGTTCAGAGCCTCCAAAATTTTTTAAGGCTGATGCCCCACTCAAAAAGAAGCAGAAAACTGCTCCCGAAGATCCTCAGTGCGAATGGCAGACCTTCACTTGAGGTTTGATCTGATGTTGCCATCTTCATCTCCATTAACCTGTGGGTCTCTTTTGCTGTGCATTTGTTCAGCAGTGAGGTTCCTGAGCTCTGAGCTCTTCTGTGAGAGTTACATTTAACATTTTTTTGTACTATCTTCTTCTGTATCCTTCTGCTAGTTGTTTCTTCTGCCTTTCATTGCTCTTTTAATTGGATTTCTCATGCCATAATCCCTTTCCTATCTTTCTAGTGAAAAAAAAAAGAATTAAAGAATGAATAAATAAATAAAAACTCTCTTTCTTTGTCTATCCTCTCCTTTGGAGCAAGCTTATCCTAAAGGGCTTGCTCACTCCATCTTCTTTGGGTGTCCTTTCCACTTCAGGGGCTCAACCCCCCTACAAAACATCCTGAGAGAGCAGGAAGTACTCACCCACAAGATCCTCGTAGGAGCCACACAAGAAGGCTCCAAGAGTCTCAGAGCAGAAACAGTCTGACCCGGGGTCCTTGGCTCCTATCTCCTCTCCTCCACGGCTTCAGCACAGAGTGCTACTCCGTGACTGTCCCAACATCCATTTTGCCCCCAAGCTCAGTGCCGACCAGACTGTCCAGGAGGTCTCCCTCCCGTTCACCCAGGAAGTCTTTGAGACTTCCCTTCTGCTTCCTCCAGGTCTTTCCGAAGCCTTACTTCCAAGCACGTGGGCAGACTGATGATGCAGTTCCCCGAGGCCCAGATCCAGATGGATCGTGTGTCCACTCTATCAACATCTGGATCCCTGAGGGTTTCCGTATTCTACCCAGTAGCTCCTTCTCTGACCCATCCTTCAATGTTAGAGCCCTTGATTCCAGTGGTCTCTGGCGCCATGGTGCCAGAAGTGATCGAGATTACATCTTCACGTCTGACTGTTTCCTCAACTTGCTCGACCCTGACTGTGTCAGTTCCGAGTGTGTCTTAAAGCTGTAAGTTTGAGGTCGGCTTCTGGGGGGGGGGTTGACGTCAACTCTGAGGTTTTCGGAGCTCTCTCTCCCCCTTGGGGCATTGGCCTTTGACAACTCGACCCTGGCTCCCCCTTCAGAGTGGGAGGCATCTAGTTTGGTGGCTTTGGCCCCAAAGTGACTGCTTTTGGAGGGTTGGAGTCCTTTTGCTTTCAAGGTGATGGAGAAGGTTCTCTCCCACCCTGGGAGAGCTTTGGCATGCACCCTCTTGGAACCTTCCCCTCTCCATTCTGTTCTAGTGAGTGAGACATTGTCTGCCACGTGGACAGCCAGGCCTGGAAAGCCCCCACAATCTCCCTTCTGCAGATCCCTGAGAGCCTTCCAACACCTTCCCAGAGCGTCCCACTGAGGCTGTCCCAAAAAGAGGTTGTGTAAAAGGAGGCATATGGATTCCCTCAAGGAATCCCTCACCACCAACGCCAATTTCAAGAAAGGAGAAGGGTCCCCCAGGTTACCACCTGATTGAAGTCTCCTTTGGAGACATTCTAGAAATCCTACACCAGAAAGGTGGTTGGTCTGTTCAAAACTCTTCCCTAGAGGAATCAGTTCTGTGGGAGGCTTTTGTGTCCGGCCCATCTACCATCTGAGTGTCTCCCCCTGCTAAGTCCTAGTGCTGACTAGAGCATGGAAGGATTATGAGTGCCCCTTTGGACCAAGGATATCTCAGTAGATGTTATGGTTGTCGCAGCAGCTACCAAGAAGGAGCAAGCTTGCACAAGAGAGCTTTTCTGTCCACCCTTCCAACAGAGAATCATGAGTATTGGACAGATTTGGAAAAGGAGTTTATACCTCTTTCACATTTACGTTGAGGACATGGAACTACCTATCACATTTTATGAGGCTACAAAGGGATCGGGTGAAGGAACTTTCTAGTTCATCCCCTAGTCCACATCTGTGGAGGAAAAGAAGACCTTTTTCCTCTAGACTGGCCACCCTCCAATCACTAGCTAGCTAATGCTTCCACGAGGCTGATATCCCACACCATAGAGGGTACCTGAAGAGCAGCCAGTTCTGGCATTGCCATTAGGCACCATGCCTGGACGGGGCTGTGTGACTTTGCAGAGCCCTTCAAGCAGTCTTTTATCAATGCCCCCTTAGATGGCTCCACCTCGTTTGGGCCTACGGCTGGTGACACACTCTCCATGCAGTGAAAAGGATGGAAAGACTATTTGTCATTGGGATCCATTTTTCTACCCCAACAAAGTATTTTTCTAGAAACCAGTTTGGGAGTAAAAAGATGTGGTTTCTTAAGTCTCAGGGTCCTTTCAGGATGCACAGGGAGATTTTTCCCCCAGGGTTAGAGGGGGGAACAACCAGAATGGAAGACACTACCCACACAGCCGATGGGGTCCACAAAACCAAGGGTCACAAGAAACATTCTCAGATCGACTCTTCCTGCACTCCTGAATGTTTTCTGGCTGCCTTCCTCTGGAGGCAGTCAGGGAGCACTTCTCCCTTCACCTAGCAGCCTAGGAGGCCATCACAAATGATCGCTTGGTGCTAAGGATCATATCCAGAGGATACTACATTCCTTTTTACAAACTCCCAAACAAAGAAATTGCCTCCCTGATGTTCCACCCAGTCAGAGCGAGAATGCAGTCTTAGAAATAGAAAAGCTACGAAGCAAAATAGTCACCCAAAATGTCCCCCCAATCAAGTCAGATTGTGTGTTTACTCCATGTTCTTTTAGTACCTCAAAAAACAGGAGACTTACGGCTGATTCTGGACTTGACCACCTTGAACATGCCGGTGAAGCACACAAAGTTCAGGATGGTCATGAACCAGTCCAGCTTACCTCTTCTGAAGATGAATGATTGGATGTGCTCTGTAAACCTGAAGGATGCATACTACCACATAAAGATGGATAGACACCACATAAAAAAATGATTCTGCAGGGCCAACTAGTGCATTTCCTGAATGTCTGTTGCCTTATAACTAGTCAACATAATGGACTCGCACAAGCAAGATATTGTCAGTCTATTATGATCACTTGTACAGAAAGATCATTGCTAAGTTTGACAAGGAGAACCTAATAATTTTAATGTTTCTGACCTTCAGTAAAGCTTTTGACACCATGACTCATAGGCAGGTGGTTAAAGAGCTAAAACGTATGGGTGTGGGACTCAAATTTGAAAGACTGCTAGATTTCTGGCTAGCTGATATGAGCAGGAAGGATATCAAGCAAGATACCTTTGATTGAGATCTGTCCTGTTGAACAGATATGTGCCAGATATATTACTGGGACCAAGGAATAAGGTCATCCTGCTTATCATGAATGAAGAGATTTCAGTGATGGTCAGCGATTGGTGAGCCAGCCTCTACATGACCTAGAGCAGCTAACAAGGATGGTAGATTGATGGTGTCTGGAATTCAGTGAGAAAAGGGTAAGGGTGTACACTTTGGTTAGGGGGGAGCACACCAGAGATAATACAGGATAAAAAAATATTTAAGGATTGCATTCACCCAGGCAGTGAGAGGGCAGTGGCAAAGGCCAACCGTATTCTGGATTGCTCTGTCATGGTTCTGGACTGTAGAGATGCAGATGTCCTCTTCCAGTTATATGGGGTATTAATTAGGACTGTTCTGTGCTCTGTCTTAGTAACAGTACCATGAAAATGATATCAGCTTAGTTGAAAATATGCATAGGCATGTAGAATGGGGGGGTGGGCATATAGCAAGATTCAGAGTATTGGGAATGTTCACTGTGGGAGGGAAAGAAAAGGGAGAATAAGGTATACTGTGGGTGTAGAGTGCTTGATCAGGGGACATGATACAGAATGAGCTAAAAAGAATGTGTTACAGTGGGTCTTAATGGCAGGCTTTTGGGGGACAGTTTAGATCAACATCAGGGAACGTTATTTGATAAATGCGATGCTATGCATGATGATCAGAACAAATGCCCCTAAAAAGACTGTAGTATTAACTTTGAATTTACTCCCTAAAGGCAGGTTGAGTGAATACCGTTACACTGCAGTGTGGCTGTGGCTAAGAATGAGCTACATTTTCCAGTGGTCAGGTACCCTTAAGCAGATGCTTCTTGAAGGATATCTTGCTACTGCTGTTGGAAGTCCATTTCCAGAATAAGATTGCACTAGAATAGTATGAATGACCAAGACTGACCATCAGACTGTGAATACTAATGCTCTACAACAATTTGCCAGACTACCCACTAGAGAAAACAATATCTTGGATCTTGTCTTACCAGTATGGGTGCATTTTGCACCATCTTTTGTGTAGCATTGTCCCTTATTAGGAATGATGATAAAGCCATCTCATTTGAATAAAATTGAAAACAGAGGCCCCCCTCAGCTTGGTACATTTAGAAATTTCTGTAACACAAACTGTCTACTTCCAGGCGATACTTTGGCAGGCTTCAGATCCCCACCAAACCCTGAATATTCTGCTGTGTATGCATTTATACAGCACTGAACTGTACCACCATGGAAACAGCTGCATAGATGCAATTGTTCCCTGCAGATACAAGTGTAGGGCAAACCCCAGGAAGAATCCCCCATGGTTGAACTATAGCATCAACAAACTATACAATAAAATGAAGAAGGTATTGGCTAAAATAAGAGCTCTCATCACTCATCACTGAATTAAACAAACAACTCAGATGCATAATTAAATCTATAAAAACAACATTTGAGTCAAAGATAGCCACCCACACTAAAAATAATTACAGGGCCTTTTTTAGTTATGTTTCAAAATCTCTTGAGCACAATGCAGGAATGTGCTGAGCTGATTGCAAATAATGCTACCTTCACTGATGCTGAATGGGTAGCTAACCTTCTGGCTGATAAATTCATCTCAAACTTTACCCAGCTCCCCTATATGTCCCACAAGAGAAACCTGTACCTGACACCCCTCAGCTATCCCACATGGGAAAGTTCTTTCTTCTCTTACTTCTACTTCTCGGGCTTTCCTCTCTGCTCCCCTACCCTACCCCCATTCCCACCCACCTCCACTTTCAAGACCTTTATGGTTACTTAGGCCAAGCCCCTTAGCACAACCAACCACTCAGTTCACAACCTCTTAGACACACCTGGCACTACCAGAAGACTCATTGAATTATACCACTCTAATTCCTATAATCTCCATAAAGCTCACCTGTACCTCAACTAGGCTTTTTTTTTTACTACAACCCCAGCTAACACCACATCACAACCAAATCTTATTAACTCTCCTACCCATGATCACAATTTTCCCAAGACAACCCTCATCTCCCTGAGGCACAAAATGCTATAATTGCAAGGTTTACTAGTAGCAACCCTTCTTATTGTAGCTAACATCTTCTTCTTCTACAATCAAAACACTAGCCCCAAATTAATAATACAATGTCCCACCTACCCAACCCCTCTAGAATCCAAGCCAAACTTACTATTAATCTTACTTTCAATATAAAATTCATCTTACATGGACATGGCCTAATTCATAATTCCTCAGTACCAAACAAAAGCCCATATCTGACTACAATATGACAAATTCATATCTAAATACCTATGGGCTATCATCCATACAGAATCACAACTGATACTAAGTGGCGATATATATCTAAATGCCAGCCCAACAAATAACCCCAACACCACCACCAACCAAACAATACACACAATATACTCCCAAAGAAAGCCAGCAGACCTCCTAATTCTTAACATTGACATAAAAAGCAAACTTAAAACAGCAGAACTGCATGCAGTCTGGACACTATACTCCCCTGACA
Source organism: Protopterus annectens (assembly GCF_019279795.1). Classification (NCBI taxonomy): domain Eukaryota; kingdom Metazoa; phylum Chordata; order Ceratodontiformes; family Protopteridae; genus Protopterus; species Protopterus annectens. Next base: position 773,995,954 of record NC_056747.1, on the reverse strand, counting down.
TAGTTATTCTCAATGAGACCTGGCTTAAGCCACATATTAAGTATAATGAATTACTTCCTCCAGGCTACAACATACTCAGAAAACACAGAACATACAAAAGAGGTGGGGGTATCACCCTACTTTTCAAAAACAACCTTACTATAGACATCACAGACATCCCCCTCCACCTTCAATAATGCAGAGGCTGTATTCACCAAACTAAACATCAATTCCAAAAAAACAGCTAAACATTATTGGTGCTTATATTCCCCCTGGGAATAACAATGATACAGTAGAATCCATCCTGCACTGATCATCTCTTTCCCTCCCCTAAGAAACAATTATACTAGATGACATTAACATAGACTGCCATCTGCAATTCTCCCCTTCCCACTTACCATATACACCTCCACGGCTTTTCTCAATTAATCCATACTTTCACCAGAATTGATAAAACAACCAAGAAAAAGTCCACACTAGATTGGATTCTTACCAACCATCCCTCCCAGTCACACTAATTGGGTTTCCTCCCTGACACCCTTAGTGACCACCTTCCTACATTCATACTAAGGCAACAGGTTAAACCAATAAAAACAACCTCCCTTCAACAAATTCGCTATACAAAGAATTTCAAACTCCAAGACCTCATAACTACACGATATCACTGCAATTGGACCTCTTTCACATCTCCCCCTAGACAGTGCTGTAGATTACTTTAACACAATTTTTCTGAGCATACTAAATCACATTGCCCCTACCAGAATAGTAAGAACAAAGTCCAGTTATGCTCCCTGGCTCAGAAAAAGTACTCAACTACTTAGCATGGGAAGCTTGACATCACAACAAAACAGATACAAACAGACAGAAATACTTCAAACTAAGAAACAAAGCCAAAAAACAAATACGAACTTACAAAACAAATCATTACTCTGATATCCAAGCAAAACACAAAACTAACCCACAAAAATTCTTGGCAGCCATCAGTAAACTCCTACAAATGGAAAAAACAGTACTCCACCCCACATATTGATACCACCACTGACAGTACTGCCACCACCAACAATATTGTTACTCAGTTTAACCAATACTTCACCAAATCCATTCTACACCTCACAAACACTAGTTCCCCCACAACATATCCTAATTCTAAGGCCTCAACATCAGACCAAAATTTCATCTCCCTACAACTGGTCCCAACCAACATAATTTATAGATACTTGACAAAACTTAAACCCACAACCCTAGCAGCTGATAAACTCCCAGCAGAATACTTCAAAATCGCAGCCAAAGCTATTTCATACCCTGTCTCCCTAGTAATAAATAAGTCAGCCTCAGAACAATCCATCCCAACCCTCTGTAAAATTTTACACATAATACTGCTTCATAAAGGTGGCAACTCAACTGAACTATCTAACTACCTACCAATTGTCATACTACCCCCCACCGTCAAAAATCCTAGAGAAATATATACACTCCCAAATTCTAAACTATCTCCTAACCAACAACCTCCTGTGTAACAGACAACACAGATATCACCCCAATCACAATAACACCACAGCCCTTATTAGCTTTTCCAGAACTGTAAATCAACAATTGAACAATGGTATCCTGGCCTCCACTATCTTTCTAGATCTCTCCAAGGCATTCTACATGGTCTCCCATGCCAAACTCCTAACTGCACTCTCAAACACAGCCTAAGTAACTCCACTATTATGGTTCAAAGACTATCTATCTAACCTCCAGCAAGCCGTAAAATGAAAAAAACTCTCTATCTCCTCTTCTCCCTGTAATGTTAGGTGTCCCACAGGGATCCATCCTTGGACCTCTTCTCTTCACCATATTTACCAGTGACCTTTACAAAGCCATCCTCCCTGCCAGTCTGGTCCAGTATGCTGACGACTCCACCCTAATCTGCACTTCCCCCTCTCTCCAACTTCTGCAAAACATTACCCAGGAATCCTTTACTGCCATAGAAGCTTGATTATCTGACTCACAACTAATACTCAGCCCTAAAGAAATGCAAGTAATGCTATTTCATCCCTCAAAAGCCACAGACCCCACCACCTATCTTAAATAACCTCTTCTAACAATACCCCCATCATACCAGTCTTGCAAACCAAACTATTAGGATTTATCACAGATCACAACATGAAATTCGACAAGCATATAGCACAAACAATACAAAAATATATAAAAAACTCAGAACTCTCTACAGATGCAAAAACTACCTTACCAATAACAGTATAGCCATCAACGCAACCCCCCCTGCTCTCTACACTACTTTATGCTTCCTCCATACTAACTAACCTAAACAAAGGTGACATATAAGTTAACCAACTGCTATAACAAAATTGTCAAGTGTGCTACCGACTCAGCTTTTAGGACCCACCACTGTGTAGCCCTCAAAAAATTATCCTGGCTGGAATTACCAGACTTACTGATCTATAACCAACTTACAATTGCTCACCAAATGCTATATCACCTGAAAAAAAAAACAGCTCTTAAAGGCCTACTAAATCACTACAGAAACAACCATCTACTAAGATCCTCCAACAAAGCACTAGTTGTAATATCCAAAAGCAGGAATTGTTCAGGTGACTCCCTCTACTGTAGTGTTATAGCAAAAATATGGAATCCTTTCCTCTAGAAATCCAGATCCTAGACAGTAAACATAACTTCAAAACCTTCTCCAGTCCCACTTAACCAGCTCATGGAAATGTACCTGCACATAACTAGGATAACCTCCAACCAAATCAAATATTATGCCTTACTCCATATACACTCCCCACTAACATAGCTTAGGTATTCCTATGCTATAACCCTCCTCTCTGCAAATGCAATACACACATATCCTATTCTAAAGGCAGAACTTTCAAAGGATGTACTATTCATCAACCTTTTGTAGTGTATTATACTCACAGGTTTGCTGTATGTTAGAATCTCAAAAACTACCTGACATAGATTGCTGTATTCTAGAAACTTAACTCTACATTTACATTGTACCAAATATGCATTCCTGCACAGATTTTGTATGTAACACCCACTATTTCCAATGCAAAGTATTGTATTGCAGTACTTGTTATGTGTATTCATTGTTTTTCACTTTAACTTACAATCATTTCTTAATGGATATAACAGTCATTTCCTTTTAAATATAATCTCAGATTTCCTGTGTATAATTTTTCTTGTATATTTTATGTGGATGTTTTCAGTATTGTTAACCTTAGTATTGTATTGAGCTTTTCTCCCTAGGCTTCAACTGAAAATGGACATCTTGCCCAGTCGGACTCTCATGATAAACAAATGTAAGATAAATAAAATAAAATAAAATCATATCAAAAGCTAAAAATTCTGCATGGATGGGTCTTGACAATATCTTTGAATGTATCCTGACACCATGAAACATGATTTAGCTAAGCCCCTAACAACACCTTTCAACCTCAGCCTCAGCACAGACTTTGTACCAAATGTGTGGAGGGTAGCATCAATCATCCCCTGCACAAGGGAGGACTCTCCACTGATCCATGTAATTACAAAACTGACCAGCTTCATATGTAAAGCTATGGAATGTTTTATCATGGAGTTAATAAATAAGGATACAGTGATCCTCCAAACACTGTATCCTTTTCAGTTCAGAATTGTCAAAGGCAGGACATAGCATCATAGAATCATAGGAGATTACTAGGCTATTGACCCGGAGGTCATTTCAAGCCTAGCCGTTTCATCCCAATGTAATACCATAGATACTCTAGTCAATACCCAGGATTGTATCTGGTAATGACTGCCCATGTCCAGGAGGGTTGTGGGTGCTATCCCTGGTATGAATTTACGGTGCCCCATCCACTCGTCCAGGTTCCTTTTGAACAGTGTCATAGAGGTGCTCTGCTTCACCTGAATTGTTAGCCTATTCCAAAGATGTGGCAGTCACTGGGAGACAAATCTGTCCCTCCAGCATGTCGCAGGCCATATTTAGGTCCCTGGAACATGTAGATCTAGTCCCATTTGATTTATGAATGTGCAGCAAATTCATTAGGTTTGGATTGGAGATTGCTCTGTAAATCAGGCATATGTCTCCCCTAAGAAGTCTATATGATACTGAGTATAGTAACAGGTTAGTTGGTCTGTGGAAGGTACGTGCTGGAGTCCCTTGATCATCTTTGTTAGAAACCTCTGAGGTCTCTGCAATTGCTGCAGGTGCTTTGTATGGTACATGCCAAAAGAGGTGTTATACTCAATTATGGGCCTGATTAGTGACAAGTATAGAGGGGTTATAGCCTCCTATGCTCTAGACGTGATACCTTTGCTAATTAAGTGTGCTACGCAGAAAGCCTTCCTTACTACAGTAGACGCATGGTGGTCAAAGTTAAGGTCGCAGTCTACTTGTTATCTCAAATCCTTTACCATTTCATAGGCACATAGGGTACTGTTAATTTCATAGTATGAAGGGACATTGTTTTTACTGAAGGGAATGATGATGCATTTCTTTGTATTTAGTTTGAGACCGTAACTAAGACACCAACCGTTGGTCTGCGTAAGACCCTCCTGAAGTATACTGACATAATTTGGGGATTTAATAGTTGCACCCAGTTTGCAGTTGTTCACAGACTTGGTCAGCCACAGCCTCTTAGTTTTGGCCTATGTGGCACCCTACTGGTGACAGGTCTGCTGGCTGATGGGGAGTCACCCACTTTGATAGTGTGTGAATGGTTTGTGAGCCAGTTGGCACCCCATCTTACAACAAAGGGGTTTACATTCAGTTTGCCAAGTTTATCGGTAATGCTTGATTGTGGAATTGTGTTGAAGGCCTTGGCCAAGTCGAGGTATGCAGTGTGCGCAGATTTGCCCTCGTCAGTGGCCCTGGTCACATTTTCAAAGAAATCCACCAGGTTTAACAGGCAGGATCTGCTCTTGACGAAGCCAGATTGGGTAGGATCCAGGGTTTGGAGGTCACCTATGTCTTTATTTATGCGGTCTATGATGATATGTTCCATGACGTTACAGATGAGGTGGGTCAAATGTATGGGTCTACAATTCCCCAGGTCTGTTGTTAAGCTACCTTTGTGGAGGGGAATAATTGTTGCTGTTCTCCATTCCGCAGGGACATAGCCTGTGGTTAGGCTGTGATTGAATAGGATACTTAATGGTGATGCTAGTTCATGTTTTAGTTTGTTTAGAAAACAGCCTGGGATGTTGCCTGGTCCCGTAGAGGCTGCATTTGTGCCTCAGACAAGGCTTTAATGACCTGCTCTTTGGATATGTATGGTGCGGGGGATGTTGGGGGCAAGGTTTGTGATAAGTTTGGAGGGGATAAGGGAGTGAAAATTTCACCAAATCTGTCCACCTAGAGGTTTGCTATCTCTACAAGATCAGTGTGTGTGATACCAGTAATCACTAGTTCAGCACATACTTGGGTCCTACCTTTTAGGCTGCATATGTAGCTGTAAAAGACCTTATGGTTATCTTTGGCTGTGATTGCTAATTATTTCCCAAAGTTACCCTTGTCTTGTTTGCCTGATGAGGCTGAGCGGCCTTAGGTCAACTGGTGCCCTAGGCAAAAGGGCTCCACGGTGCCCCCCACCACACCACTTAGTGCCCCCATCCTGGTCTATCTACACCAAATAAATACTGGAAAAGTGCCCCTGCTACAGCGGCGCCCTAGGCGGCCGCCTAGTTGGCCTATGCCTAAGGCCGGCTATGGGCTGAGGAGGGTGCTTTTCCATTGTCGGGGCTTCGCTTTAGTTTTTTTAGACAGCAACTTTTTGCATTTGTTGTAAAGTATTTTGATACTGGATACCCATCAGGGTGGCTTGTTTTTACTTGGGGCTCTGGCTTTGATTCTCTGTGAAAGAGTTGAGTCTATACACTTATACAGGTGATTGTACAGGGCTTTAATGTAAGTTTTGATGTGGTTACCACTTCCAGCTGTGGGTGGGCCTTGGAATGCATTTATTCCTTCCCCTAGGAGGGTGTAGTTTGCCTTTGTGAAGTTTTTTAGTCTGACTTTGCCCTTTGTGAGTTCTAGTGTTAGTTCAAAGGTGACTGATTTGTGGTCAGATTTAACTAATGAGGGTCTGACAGTTGAGATGGTGCATCTGTTTGTCATGTTAGTGAGTACCAGATCTAGTATGTTTGTTCCTCTTGTTGGGGTTTGAACAATTTGTTCTAGGGCATTTGAGTTAACAAAGTCAAGAGACTTTTGCTCTAGTGAGTTAGGGCTAGAGTAGGTTTCCAGTTGATGGTGGGATAATTGAAATTCCCCATGACCAGAGTATTTGGTGATATTTAGATTGACTCCAGTTTGGTCAAGTAGGTCTCATGCGCATCATGATTCATGAAGGGAGGTCTATAAATAGCTATGACTTGAATGGGGGTCTTACCCAGAGTAATTGGAACTTGCAGTAACGCCATGGAGTTGTCCTGTCTAACTAGTCAGGAGGTGAAGGAGAAACACTGCCTCCTTTGGTTTTTGGTGTGGAAGGTATTGTAGCCTTGCAAGGCCGGGATACTGTCTGATGCCTTGAACCAGGTTTCTGTGACTGCACAGACATCTACATCCTCCAGTGATAGGAGTGCATCCAGGGTGTGCATTTTTTGATTTAAGCTCCTAGCTTTTAGCAGCATAACCCTTATTTTGCTATGATTGGTAATTTTCATGTCAGCAATTTTGTTTCTGAGACCTTGGCTAAAAAAAGGCACTATGGGGGAGGCAGCATCCTTTGCCATCAGCCCGAAGCCTAGTGGTGTCAGGTGCAAACCATCTCTGGCAAAGCAGCAAGGTTTGCCAACCATGTCATCCCAGGCTGACAGAAACTGGATGGCTACTCAATGTGGTAGACTTTCTCTGCTGGATCACCAAGTGGCTCATGGAGAAAATGCAAGAGAAAAATAGGGGAAACTACCTAAACAAAAATACCAGTCTTTAGTGAAGCTCCCCAGAGCCCAGTGCTGGAACCTAACCTATGTGGAATCTACTTCTCTGAAGTTAAAGCCAGTACAAAAGGACTTTGTCTGAGTAGATTTGTGGATGACTATAAATTGGGTGCAGTTATTAGCTATCTTGTAGAAAGGATTGTCCCACGCCGATGTATGGTGCCAAAATCATGGACTGAAGTTAAATGCCAAAAAATGCATTGCCATATCGTTTGTTAAGTTGGTTTCCCTTGGAAACCATCACATTGAGAATACACCCTTCAGACTTGTTCCAGTCGTTCAGGATTTAGGAAGTTATGTGGACAGTAACCTAACTTTCCACCAGGGTGTAATGGAAAATTACTGCCAATATTTGGTTCCCCTTCCTCCTGTTATGTACTTGAAGAAGTCATTGTCTGCTTTATGCAGTATATCATGCTAATCTCAGCATGTAGCCACTGTGGTAAGAAAGACCTATACTGCACAGCTTAATGACAAGGGGATTGCTTCAAGGCCCAAGGGTGTCACCATCATTCTCTGTTCAGCCCTCATAAGACCAATCATTTTGTATAACTGTCTCCTTTTGAGTGCATCTGTCCATATATATGGAACAACTGGACCTATAGAGAGACCTTACAATAAGGATACTTGGCTTACACAATCTACATAAATAGGGTGTCTCAAAACTCTATTGCTATATTTGGTCACTTACAGACTGCTAAGATGTGATATGTGTCTGGCATGCAAGGCATCATGTGAGACAGCCCTAATGGGTGTACTGCACATCAGCAAATTAAACTGCAATAGAAATACTTGGTCCAGGATATTAGACCTCCTCTGCAATTTAGCAGAATGGTGAGAAGAGACAGGTATATCTCACAGACTATGCCACTGCCCTGGAGCAGACTTTCTATCCATGTAAAACAAAGCTCACCCCTGTCTGTACTGGATGTGAAATAGAAAATTTACCACAGGTATGTCCCCTACTCTACTAAAGGACAAAGGCAGCTAATAAATGATATATGCCATACGTGGGCCATATAAATATCTATGTTATCCTCCCAATTATTATCACTATGTGTAAAATGAATCTAGTCCATGAGGGGGTAAGGGTAATCAAAAGGGTTAACTAAACACCATACAGGTTGGATAACTTGGCTTACCTACGAACCTATGAGAAGCTGGTGAAAGGTTGAACCAAGAAATCAAATGGTACAGTACAAAAGTGTCTAATTGTGCACTGGGTGGCGATTGATAAAACGTGTTCCAAGATTCTGGAAGAGAATTTGGAATTTAATTTGAAACAAAATGGTTCTGCAACCCATTACACAACTATATAGCTCTGTAACTGAATTAGGCTTCTCTCATTATAACCTGTATTCTCCACTTGCAGTTTTGTATCTACTGAAACACACCATTGTTAAAGTCGTACCTTGTTGCATGCAGTAATTGTTCATTTTAATGCTGTTATTTCTGTGGGGATCTACTGGGTATGATGTAGTGAAGTGCCTCATACACAGCATCAGAAAGCTTTTTAATTAATTTGTAGAAAGTTAAGTGGCATGTAGAGCTATAGAAAGATTAATAGGTACCTGTAGCAAATGACAAAAATGCCAGCAAAGGGAGGAAGGGCAGCATAAGGTTAGCTGCAGTACTGTACTGGACAGGTAGACATAACAGAACAAATGTGTCAGTTGTGTATTTTTATGTATAATATTATATAAAGCAGTTACACTGCCTTGGAACAGTTACCTGTGATAAGGCTAGATTCTGCCATTTAGTGTGATGTAAATAACCTTTTCGGGTATAATGGAAAATTACTGCCAATATTTGGTTCCCCTTCCTCCTGTTATGTACTTGAATAAGTCATTGTCTGCTTTATGCAGTATATCATGCCAATCTCAGCTGCCTGTAAGGTTTGGTTGCTGCTTTAAATAGTCTGTTAACCAGTAGTTACCAGCTACTCTAGTACTAGTTTCTTGCATGGCTACTGTAGGTTAATAGTCTATTTATGGGTCATATACAAAACTTAGAATTTATATAACAAATCTGAAATGGTTTATTAAGCAGCCACCTCTGCAGATTTCCTCTGGTTTTCCTGTCACCTTAGTATCACCTTTCTGCCTCACAACTCCAAAGGTCCAGGATTCAATACTGACTTGTAGTCACTGTCAGGCTTGCATGCATTCCCAGTGTCTACATAGGTTTTCTGTTAGTACTTCAAATTAACCTCCCCAAAACCTATGCCTGTGGGGGGGGGTCAAAGGACCAGAATCAGGGACAAATTTTAAATATTGCTTTTATAAACTTAGGAGGTTGCCAGAATAATACACTTTGTTCAGTATCCATTTTCTGAAGGATATGAAGTCTGAAACTGAAATGTATGTCATTATTTAGTGACATCAATCTTTAATTATTTGCCAGGAAAAGCAGATTTTATATGGAACAGACTAAAAATATGAGGCAAAAATCTGGAAATTTTGAGAGGTATGAGTGTGAAGCTTGCAAAAAACATAACTATCACTTACAATGTTTGACCTTAGTGGTTGCCTTTTTTGACCCTATTGATGGCCTTTTTTGCAAAGAATTTTTGATGAGAGTAGGTGTTTCCCATGCTGTTTAAAGGTAACAGCTCTCTTTAATATCCTGACCTCAGTCAGTGCCCTTTTGTGTGAAGAGGAAGGCAGGAGAATTTAATGCTGAGAAAGGAGCATGGAATTGGTTCTTTTGCAGCTCGAGGCAGGATGGAATGAGCAAAGGGCAGACCTGAACAAAGTGGTGTTACAGATTACAGGGTCAGAATGAACTTCTTGTTCCTAGTTGTATGGGAAATAAGATGTTAACAAACAAGAATTACTCACAAAGGTCATGGCTTCACTCCTTAGCGTAACACTTGATATGGCCTTCAGACAACTGTGTTTTAACAAGCTACTCATTTTAGCTACCAAAAACAAAATAATCTTTTTATGCTACTCGGAAGATCATTCTAGGACTGAATTAAGATCTTCCTGATCCCTGAATTCCGTAAGTTCTTCTGGTTTTATACTGTCTGCTTGTTCTGTCTAGATCTTTAGTGCTGTTCACATGCTATCATCATTTTTGTCATGCGGCTTAGCTATTCTTGAGGGATGTTTCTCTGATGAGAGTGAGTCCAAACCCACATAGATACACAAGCACCACAGAAATGGGTGAAAGGTAGATTGAAGGAGATATGTTAGTTTTGCACTTATTTACTTCAAGTAGTGGTTTCACATACAGGCAGTCTTATATACTGCCGTCTGGAATTGAGGTAGACCCCATCCTCAAGGCCGAACCCACATACACAGCTGCCCAGCCTTTCATAATGACATACAGTAAGAGTCCCCCTTTCCATACAAAAAGGAAACTGACTTGTGGCAAACTCATTCTTTCTGTGCTAACTACACAACTGTTACATTTGCTTAAACTTGATCACAGCACACCAGTTGTAAGTAGCTGATTACATCATCCTCTGAATAAAATCATGGCTAGTCTCATGATGGGGCTGCAATTAAGATACATTCTGAGATATATATATATATAAACATACATTACTATGTATGTATAGGTTTATGTGTATGTACGGTATGTACACACGTGTGTGTGTGTGTGTGTGTGTGTATATACATATATATATATATATATATATATATATATATATATATATATATATATGGATCTAGGACTATTGAACAAAAGTTCAATAGTCCAAACACACTTTAACGAAAGCGCTTTCACCGAACCCCCCCCCCCAACTCCACATGGAGGGCTGTGCCCCTCACACCCCCCTGCTTAAATATTCTCACTCTGAGGTCGCACTACAGTGGGGAAAAGGGAACTATTCCTTATCCCCACTGTAATGCGATCTTTGCAACAGGCATACTTACGCGAAAGTGCCTTTTGGTGAAAACCACTTTCGTGCAAGTATGCCCGGCCGAATCTATTTCGGTTATGTTGCCGTTCGGTGATTAGGTTCATAGGTTGGTACTAGGCTATCAGCCCTAGGGCCTATACAAGCCTAGTCATAACAATTCCCTGGCTATTTCTTCCCACACTATTTACTTCCTTGGACCCCTGTCTAGCAGGGCAACTGATGTGATCCCTGGGGTGAATTTCCTTTCTCCCATCCAATTGTCAAGGTTCCTTTTGAAGGGGGCCAAAGAGGCACTCTGCTTGACATGTATGGGCAATCTGTTCCAGAGTCTGGGGAGTCTCTTGGTCAGGAACCTATCCCTCCAGCTTTTTTGTTTATTGTGATGACAAGGTTTAGATCCCCGGAGTGTGTGGCTCTGAGGGATTGGGATTTCTTTAAGTGTAGCATGTCCAACAGCTCTGGGTTTGACATTGCCTTGTATGTTAAGCAGAGATGGCCTCTGAGTAGATGATATGCAATAGAGTATAGCTGGAATTTTTTAGGTGGTCAGCGTAGGGCATCTGCTTTAGGCCTGTGATTCTTTTAGTGAAGTATTTCTGCGGCCTTTCCAGTTGTTGCATATGTCTTGAGAGGTACATACCAAACAGGGCATTGTATTCTATAATGGGTCTAATGAGGGATGAGTACAGTGGGACAATGACCTCCTTTTTTTCTGGATGAAAAGCCCTTAGTGATGAGGTGTGCCACATAGAAGGATTTCCTGACTGTTGTGGCGATGTGGTTATCGAAGGTGAGACCACTGTCCACCTGTGTCCCTTATCACACTTTTGGTATTTAGTGTACTGACACCTATATGGTAATTCACAGATACATGTTTTTTCCCAAAGGGGATAACTATACATTTCTTGGCATTGAGCTCTGGCACCAAGCATCTGTTTCTGTAAGGCCCTTTTGTAGAGTATCCACATAATTTGGGGATTCAATAATGGCTCCCAGTTTGCAGTCATGTATGAACTTTGTTAGCCAGAGTCCCTTAGTGTTGGCCTGTACTTCAGAGAAGTAGATGCCAAACAAGAGTGGTCCCAGGACTGAACCCTGAGGTACTCCACTTGTCACTTGTCTGGAGCTGGATTTGGAGTTGGCTACTTTTACAGTGTGGGTTCTATCAGTAAGCCAGTTAGCAACCCATTGGGTGACGTAGGGATTAATGCACAGCTTAGTAAGTTTATCTATGATTCCAGAGTGGGGGATGGTGTACGTACGGATCCCATACATATATATATATATGTGAGTGTAATATTAGTTACTGAGTTGTTGGCTTATTTCAGTCATAACACAGACAAAAGGCCATATTAACTGTCTACAGAAATCCTGTCACAAACACCACCATTCTGATAATTGTGATATTGACAGATTTACACTTTAGTCTATCTGACTTCTAATGGTACTGAGAGTAATGTTAAGTTAGGGTGTGAACTCACCCATTAGTCAGCCAAAAACTTTACAAACTTTGCATAGCGAGTTCTAGGGCAAAATAAAATGCAGTAAACAAGTATACCTCTGCTTCAGTCCTCTGAGCAATTGTCCAGGAACTGTACTGTTTCTGTATTTACCTGGTACCCATACCTCATTATCAGGATCAAGACTTATTTTGAGTTTTAAAAATTCTGTGTTCCTTGCTGTTCCACATCTGGCTCACTGTCATTAAGAATTTTTTTAACAGATATTCATGGTAATATTACTAAATAATTTTGAATTATATTACTAATGCATCAAAAGAACTATTTTTAAGCATGAAAAACAATTAATAACCATGCTGCTGGTTTTGTAGCCGATGTAGACAAAATTTTGTGAAATATACATTAGTTCAAAATTAGATATTCAAATGAATGTGTGCTTCAAGGGTGACTTGTCCAAAGTTCACCATCTTTAGAGTTTTTTTAGCACTCTTCACCCCAGCTGTTTGTTGACCATCACCCTTTCCTCTGCCCACAGGCCAAATTGGCCCATGTATTCTCTATCACTGGTACAAAGGGCAATCAGGAAGGCCATCATTTAAACAGATATTAGGAGTGGCTCAAGGCTTGTCTTAGCTCTCGGATCCGCGTGAACACCCAGCTTGCAAATCCAGAGAGGGATGTTAAGTGAGCTGCCTGTGCTGGTCATGCCGCACATCTGCAAGGGTTGTTGCCAGCAAGCAGCCCCATCCCCTCCCCTCAAGCATGTGAAGCAGTACCACTGCTTTACATGGGTGAAATTGCACTTCCCTATGTGTTACTAAATGTCTGATACCCTCCACACTCCATGAAAGGAGGCAAAGTGGCCATGACCCTTTACTCTTCAGTGTTGGAGTCACTGACCGCACCCTAACTCCTTGAGCCCACCCCCTGTGCAATGGAGCCAGACACCCACCTGTGGGTTGTTTATATATTATGTTTATGAGTGGAGAAGGGATGCTGCCTGCATGAATGGTGATGATGCTCATCCCTATGCATGGCTGATATAAAACTGAACTCTTCTGTGTACTCGTTCTAACAAGGGTGAACATCAAATGTGAGTAGCCTCAGTGGTGCTTGGGAGAGAGACTGTATTCAGTTAAAACAGCTGCTCATTGCTCTGTATCATGTCTGAGTTGTTAGGCTTTCCCTAACGTTAACACAAATCAGTGATTCATAAAGTGTGAGTCAAAGGCTATTCAGTTGCCGGAGCAGAAACTTGATTTGGCATCAGGATTTCAGGAACAACAGACTTCTGTGATCTGAGACTTTAGGGTGGCTCTGCCTTCCTGATCAGTGTTTGCCTGAAAGTCCGAAGTAACTTATGTAAGAGAATCTGATGGGCAAAGGTGCAGTGCAGTTATCTCATTACTCTATAGGAAGTCCATTCAATCTGACTAGCAACGGGCTATTCTGGAAGTAAGGAGGATAAAGCATGCATGTTATCCAGCTTTGTATTGCTTGTAGAATATTAAGATACAACAATAATCAAAGGTATTCCACATTTCATCTGTGGCAGCAGAGATGGCAGGAGAGTTCCAAATCAGTGGCTTTCTTGCTTGTATAGCTACCAGATTAATCACAAATGTCAGGGATGACCTGGGAAGTTTGTAAACATGGCATGCATTAGACAAATAAATAGCAGTGAATGTTTCATTTGACAACATACAATGTTAATGTGCAACCTTAGAGGAGTACAGTAAACACGGTAGATACTAAAAACAAATTACAGAAAATGCTGCATTGTGGAGCAAGTAAAAGAAGGATAATGCAGAAGAGCAGTACTCAGTAAATATGTAAAAGAATATAAATTTTCCATTTCAGGAGGCATAAGAATTTTATAAAGTTAGGATTCAGAAAGAATGGTGTACTTTGTATGTTGGGTGGTACTATTAAATGTACAGTACACAGAGGTATATAAGTGCATAGGTTCATAGGTAGGTACTAGGCTATCGGCCCAAGGGACTACGTAAGCCTAGCCAACAAGGTTCCCTGGCTTATGCCACCCAAGAAAGTTATTTTCCTGTGTCACTGTTGAACAGAGACACAGAAGTGATCCCCGGGGTGTATTTCCTATTTCCCATCCACTCATCAAGATTTTTCTTGAACAGTGCTAATGAAGAACTTTGCCTGACATAGATGGTTAGCCTGTTCCAGAGTATGGGAAGTCTCTGGGACAATCTATCCCTACAGCATGTCCTGTTTATTGTGGTGACAAGGTTTAGGTCCCTAGAGCTTGTAGCTCAGGGGGATTGGGATTTTTTAGGTGTAGCATGCCCCACAGCTCTGGGTTTGGCATAGCTGTATATGTTAGTCAGAGATCACCTCGGAGTAGGCAATATACTATGGAGTAAAGCTGGAGTTTTTTGAGGCGGTCAATGTAGGGCATTTGTTTGAAGCCAGTAATCCTCTTTGTGAGGTACTTCTGTTGCCTTTCCAGCTGCTGCAGATGTCTTATGAGGTACATTCCAAAAGGGGCGTTGTACTCTATAATGGGTCTAATGAGTGTCGAGTAGAGGGAAACAATGACCTCTTTTTTTCCTGGATGAGAACCCTTTTATGATGAGGTGTGCCACATAGAAGGACTTCCTGATTACTGTGGCGATGTGACTATCAAAGGAGAGACTACTGTCCACCTGGGTCCCAAGGTCTCTTACCACGCATTCGGTGTTAAGTAGATTGCTGCCTATGTGGTAGGTCATGGGTACAGAGTTTTTACCAAAGGGGATTACACTGCACTTTTTGGCATTGAGCTTGAGGCCTTGGCTCTGACACCAGGCATCTGTCTCAGTGAGGCCCTTCTGTAGGATGTCCACATCATTTGGGGACTTGACTATGGCTCCTAGTTTGCAGTCATCTGCAAACTTCATTAGCCAGAGGCCTTCTGTGTTAGCCTGTACTTCAGAGAAGTAGATACCAAACAGAAGAGGTCCCAGGATGGAACCCTGTGGTACACCATTTGCCACTGCTTTGAGGTCAGATTTGGAGTCTGCAACTTTTACAGTGTGGGTTCTGTCAGTGAGCCAGTTGGCAACCCATCTTGTGACATGGGGATTTATACCTAGTTTAGTGAGTTTAGCTATAATTCCAGAATGGGGGATGGTGTTGAAAGCCTTGGCGAGGTCAAGATAGGCTGTGTGAACCACCTTACCCTCATATATGGCTTTGATGACAGCCTCAAAGAAGTCGATCAGGTTCAGGAGGCATGATCTGCCTTTCACAAACCCAAACTGAGTGGGATCTAGAGTCTGGAGGTTACCAATATCGTTGTTTATAAGTTCCATGATGATACGACCCATGGCCTTGCAGACCAGGCTCGTCAGGCTAATAGGTCGATAGTTCCCGGGATCAGTGGTGGCTCCCCCTTTGTGGAGTGGGATAACTGTTGCTGTGTGCCATTCAGTGGGCACAAAGCCTGATGTGAGGCTATTATCAAACATGGTGCTTAAGTGGGGAGCCAGTTCGTTCTGAAGTTCGTGTAAAACGCAGCCTGAGATGTTGTCCGGTTCCATGGATGCTCTGTTTTTGGCTTTAGAGAGTGCAGCTTTTACCTGCATAGTTGGGATTACAAGGACTCTGCATTGTTCCTGTATAGATATGGGCCCTTTAGGGGGTGAGAGGGGGTAAAGTTAGCATTGAACCTATCTGCCAGGATGTTGGCAATATCAGTTGGTTCTGTAATTTTCTTGCCTGTGTGCTGTAACTCAGAGCAGATCTGGGTGTTGCCATCGAGATTCTTGACATAGCTATAGAATGCTTTGTGGTTGTCATTGGAATTAGTGGCGATTTTGTTTTCGTAGCTAGCTTTGGAGGATAAGGGATCTCAGCTTCTTACTGAGGCTGACCAGGGAGCTCCTCCACTCATAGGATTTTACTCTCTTTTGCAACAGTTTCTTCCTTCTGTTATACAGTTTGTTTAAGGCAGGGGACCACCAGATTGGCTTCTTTTTTTGGAGGATAGCATCTTGGTTCTGTTTGGGATAGCACAATCCATGCACTCGTGTAAGTGCTTATAGAGTGCATTTGTGTAGGATTCAGCAGTTGTAACTGTATTGTCCATCTGCATGGGTGTCATGAAGTTCACCACTTGTGTCTTAAGAAGCATGAAGTTGGCTTTGGAGAAATTTTTTACTGTGGTTTCCTTAATAGGGTGTGGGGGCGGGATGTGGATATCAAGGGTGATTAACTTATGGTCGTATCGGACCAACGAGGAGTTGACTTCAGGTGTGGAACACTGGTCACTCATGTTGGTAATGACTAGGTCTAGGATATTGTTGCCCCTGGTGGGGGTGTGGATAAGTTGATCCAGGGCATTGGAGTTTATGAATTCCAGAAAGCGTTGAGCTAAGGAGTTGGTACATGAGTAGTTTTCCCAGTTAATGGTGGGGTATTTGAAGTCGCCCATTATTAGGGTGTTTGGTCGAACCCTAATATTTTCCATTACATCAAGAAAAGAGGAGTGGGAATCCTGGGGCATTGTGGGGGATCTGTAGCAAGCTACAATTTGGAATGCAGTTTTGCCAGAGTTAGTTGCACTTGGATAACCTCGGATGCATTATGCTAAGCAACTAGCCTGGCGTTGTGGATATCCTTAGTGAATATGGACACACTTCCGCCTTTGGTGTTTCGGACCAGGTTACATGGCCGAAAAGTGTGGTATGAGTTATAGCCTGGTAGTGCAGGGGTGCTCTCTGGAGCCTTGAACCAGGTCTCAGTCACTGCACAGATATCGATGTTCTCCATTTTAAGGAGTGCCTCGAGTGAGTACATTTTGAGATTTAGACTTCTAGCATTGAGTAGCATTACCCTCAGTTTTTGCTTGCCTGTTCCTGTTATGGTGGTGAATTTGTTATTTGAGCCTTGCCTAAAAAAGGCACTATAGGGGCTGCAAGAGCTTTAGCCAGTATCCGGAATCCCAGGGGGGACAGGTGCAGGCCATCTGTGGCAAAGCATTGTGGTCTGTCGACCATGTCATCCCAAGCAGACAGATACTGGATCCCCTTAGAATGACACCAGAAGCTTAGCCAATTGTTGAAGTCAGTCATTTTTTCCTTGTACTGCAGTTTCATTCTGGGCGATGGCAGAATGCTACTCAGGGCTAGGGTCATACCTGCCTGGGTTTCAAGATCGGAGAGCTCTTCCATGTCTCTTTTCATGTAGTCCAGCGAGGTACGTCTCAGGTCATTCACACCAACATGGACAATGACAGAGTCATATTTGTACTTGTTGTAGAGTGACCTGAGTGCGTGGGTTATGTGGCGGATCCTGGCACCCGACAGCCAGCTAACAGGAACCTTCTCCTTGTTTAGCCTGGTGAGTGGGACATCAATGTGCCTGACTATAGAGTCACCTATGACTAGTGTGTTGGGTATGTAGTTTTGCCTTATTGGCTGTAGTTGAGTGGCATACTGAGTTTGTGGGCTATGTGTCATTTGGGTTGTATTGGGGGATGGAGGTTGCTTACGTTTCTGCTTTGGATGTCTCTGTTGCTTAGACAGATTATTATTGAGAGCCTCCGCGAATGTTTTTGCGTTACTATGTGTGGATTTTGGTGGTGTAGATTTAGTGAGACTATGTGATGAGTGTGGTGTGGTGCAAATGTTTACCTTCACCTCATGACTGTCAAGTTCAGTCTTGGTTGGAGAGAGCTTTACCTCCAGTTTGGCTAGATAAGTGCATCTCTCACAGGTTGTAGGGCAATGCTTCTTACTAAAATGGATGCAAAACAACACATTCTCATTCACAATCTAGGAAATGGTGCATACATGAAGGTCTGCACAGACTAACTTGGGTATCAGGATATGCTGCAGAACACATGGTGGACGAGCACATCAGTGGTGCACTTTAAAAATCTGCGAGCACACAGACAGCAACACCAGCCCAGTACACAAACTCACATTCACTGGTACTGTAAAGTGATAGGTATTTTTTGGCTACTTATCCCATTCTTGCTTGTTGTAAAATGGTGCAGTTTACAGTAAGGCAAAGTGAGGGGCAACAGGTAAATTATCAAGGTGCAGATGTGAAGTCCCTGATGTGTGTGCAATGTAGAAATTCCTCAAGGATACATGAGCAGGATGGCTCCCTATTGGAATGTTGGAACTTGGAATGTTAAGTACTTAAATGTTAAAAAAAAAAAAAAAAGACCGAAAATGCAGGAGAAAAGAGAATATCGAACATTGTTGTTCTTTAAACTTGTTTTTGCAGGGGAGGACCCCCTCACACTCCCCCCAGATGTGTAGAATGATCCTTCCACACTCCCTGAACCTATATATATATATATATATATATATATATATATCAACAATGGGATTGACATACCTCTGAGAGAAGGGAATATTCTGACAAATTGCAGACTCGGACTTTAGTATATATGTCTGGATTTTTGGTCATTCAGCCTTCAAATTCCAGCATTCAGCATTGTGAGTTTAAAGGGACTGATGTGAAGGCAGACACAATGCCCTAAGGAGCAATAGCATTGGCTGTATCATGTATAATCATTCCTGATCAGAGCTAGTTTGATAATGCACATCAGCCAGGATGACCTGCACTACAACACGGCTCACTGACTGACAGTTGCCAAGCAAACTCTGGCTTGCAAAATACATTACCACTGCATCAACAAAGATGACCACACTACACTCTTCAGGTGGTGTGTAATCAGTTTTATTCCAGTTTAATTCTTATTTTCACATCTGAATTTTCACTATATGCTTTCTTTGAAGTTGTAGTGGAATCTCACTGCACTGCTGATTCACTGTTATCTGGAATGCTACATAGAGACTTCACAGTGATGAGTTCACATGGTATGATTGGATCACACTGCACTACTGACATACCTGCAGAGAATGACCAAAGCAATCCAAAAATAGCTGAGCTTATGCAATATAACAGGACCACATAGCACTATTGACTGAAGCTTAAAAGCAACACTTCAAGTAGACAGTGCAGGCCTGATATAATCCAGTTGTAAATGTTCTACACCACACTACACGTGGTCACTTAGAGGGCATGACCCAGGTAGTCTGCACAAGGCCAACCTCAAGCAAGGTAATGGGACCCCACTGCACTTCCAATACATACATGCACACACGCCCAGATGCGCACACGCACACACACCAACATAAAATGTCCCAAGATAACTATGCAGTGTCAAGCTGATGCAGTATAAGTGGATCATACCACTCTATCAAAACATACTTAAAAGAAGTACACTGAGTAGACCATGATGCAATATAATTAGATGACAACACAAACAACTGCAACCCAAAAACATGCACATACATCTAAACCTTAACTTAAGCAGTAGTTACCATGAGTGCATACCAGATACCAGATACCAGATACCAGATACCACTGATGATTATACAAAATAATGTCTTTATCTGCAGTGGAAATATAGTTACATGAATTATAAATAAAGTAAAATAAAATATATTCTCTCACTTTTAAAGTGCACATGGCTGCATGATATAGCACAAACAGAGTCGGGTTACCTAAGCAGTGCATATAGTGGAACTCCAGAGCCTACCTGCTTCCCTTCTTTGCAGGCCAGACTATTTGTACAACAATGCTTTACATTCCTTGGACTTCCTATGGTTGCAGTAAATGATCATGCTACTGATGCCTATACCCGCAGTGGCTGTCATCCATGGTACAGATCTGAAACGTTATTCTACAGTAGGTAGGCATCATTCTACAAAGTGGCAATCATATGTATCAACTGTCCAGATTTTAAAAGCCCAGATATTTGCAGTCTGCTCTTCATAAAATTTGTGATGTTCTGGAAAATCACTGAGGACTAAAGTCACTAAATAATGACACATTTACGTTTCAGACTTCATATCCTTCAGACAGTGTATGATGATGCAAAACCTATTATTGTAGTAACTTTCTAAATTTATAAGTGCAATATTTAAAATGTATCCATATTTTTGGGCCTTTGTCCACACATTATTTTTGCTATTGTCCAGATTTCTTCTGCTAAGAGGGATGGTGGTAATGCTTTCATGCCCCAAGGTGATACATGTGGTGGACCCCTTGGGGCGTATTGTATTTCATCACTTTTATTTGGTATACCTTTGCACTTTGGAAAATGCTGTGAAGGTTGTTCATTGATACTGGGTGATTCCACACTACTGGTTGAATTAGATGCCAGTCACACAAAGTATTCAGTCCCACATAATACACATCAGTGGAAGACGAGTTAGTGAACACGATGGTGCTGAGCAGTGTGCAGCAGTTTGCAAACATGAATCCAATATACACTTGTTGGTCATAGAAACAGCACTGCTAACCCTGCTGTGCAGTCATGGGCACTATATAAAGCATGCAATATTCAGTAAGCTAGAAACATTGTTTACAATAAAATAAACCAAAATAAAATGCCTTAAAGAAAGAGAAAACAGAACATATTTAAAGGAAATTTATTGTTACTTAAAATTATGGTTAATTGCTTTCATCTTGCATTGATTAAACATATTTTATTTATTTATTACTTTATTTACTGACATCTATTTTTGATGTATTTATTATTGCTTAACAAAGCTGATTATTTTATTGATTGGATGAATAATGTCTTTCATATCATGTTTGTGTTTTTCGGCTTTTCCCACAGCGGAACTCTAGTCCACTAATGATTGGTAGTGGATTTTTACGTACCGGGTTACCAGCCCTGACACACAACCTTCAACGAAGGCACGCCCCATTCATGTATGCCTCCACACAGAAGACGCTTTAGCTGAGAATCAAACGGGACAACGTCTTGCTATGAGGAGACAACACTACCTCAGCACCACCACCGCAGTATTTAGATGATTTTATAGGGATATTTACAAATGTGTAGTTTTGTGAATGAAGTTTATTCTGTAGAAGTCGTTTTAATGTTTGTGAAGTGAAGACGATTAACCATGTTTGAATGTTGCAGTAGTTCTTTTTAGTGTGTTCCATCTATCTTTGAAGTACTTTGTAAGTTTATATGTTCTTTTGTACTTTCCTTATTGCTGTAGCATACTCTGCCCTTTGTAATTATGTCTGTTTGTGCAGTGCTGTTGTAGCTGATTCTGGGGATAATGGGGTGGAGTGATGTCGGTTTGAAAGGTAAATCAGTATAATGACTTTGCACATTGCGTACTAAGTACTTCTGTTTTGTTGGCATGGCTTGGTGGATCTGCACAGATGCAGGATTCTTATAGCACACACACTAATAAGCACAGCATGTGCATAGCTGTTACAATGAACATCATCCTATGTTATGTGTTTACACTAGGTCCAAAGCATGTATGGTGTGTGTGTGTGTTTGAGTTTCTAATACCATTTCAGGAATGGACCCTATTCCTAAGTCAGGGTATGATTAAAGTTCATGCAGTTAGTATTGTTTCAGTCCTTGATGTGCTCTTCTCAGGACCTAATGTAATTAATGATCCATGACCCTTGCTCACCTGGGAATGTGTGTCAGTCTCACTCATGCAACACATCTGTTGGGTGTTATATTGGGGATCCAAATGCAGTGTTGATGTCTAGGATTGATAAAAACACACAGAGACACATTTGTTAGATGTGCAGCCCTGGTGGAAACCTCTCCAGAAATACAAGTGCCATCACTGCACATAAGTGACAGTCCTGTCTACCACATAATCATCACTTGATGGGGTGCGTTAGTTACCATGAGAAAAATACTGAATTCATGATGCTGAAAGAGTAAGCTCTTTTTGAACCATTGGAACTTTAGGCTTGTGCTCTGCTTTCCTCCATCTTATGTCACAAGGAAATACCTTCCACACACATCTTGTGCAGTTCAGGTACAGGAATTTCTTCAGTGTTATGTTAGTTTTCTGTGAATCAGTATAAATGTCACTTTGGAGCTCCCCAGAAAAAAAAAAATGCTGTGTTCGTAGCGGAGTCTGTCCAGTCAACCAGCTCTGAGATCACCATGCCTCAGAGAAAAGGAATATTATGAAAAATGGCATTCTCAGACTTAATGTACATAAATCTGGATTTTTGGACATTTGGTCTCCTCATCCTGGGACTCAGCAAATGTGGTCCCAAAAATTCAGATGGTTATGAAATGGAAAAGGTTACTAAATAAACTGCCAGCTAATAAACAAGTACTGGTTTGTGAAAGGAGAGCTTTGGATACAGAGGGGCATGGAGAATTCAGCAGTGACAGAAGAACTAAACTGCACTTTGTGTGATGTGATTTATGAATGTGATGACTATAAGATTTCCTGTGGGTTATTGACAGCTCCTTTGTCAACATCCATATTGTCACAGCTTTGTAATTCCTTTCTCATCACGTCAGTGTCACAGGATAGCACAGCCTGTTTTTTTGCAGGTGTAGGTATGTGTTCTCCACAGGGAGATGTTTTTTTTTCCTCGTCTCCAAGTTTGTGTGACGTTGGAGGTAGTACATTTAGAGACTGATGGGGGAGAAAGTCCGCACATTGAGAGGTGCAGGGGGTAGAGTGCCCCCCCAAAAAATCAATGTCTTTACATGAAGTATTTCATGCCACAAGTTTGTATTTAACTAATTATTATGTCACTTCTTAAAAATCATTCCATGTTATTTAATTTTGCAGACTTTTTTTTTAACCTTTGCAATTGTGGTCTGTGGAGCCTTTTAGCAGCTGTTTCATTTATTTCTTGCTCTGCATTGTGATGTCATCTATTGGTGATTTCATATGTGACACTCATTCAGTGGGTGCTCCAAAGCAGCAGTCATTTCATAGCCCATGATGTCACAGTGCTGCTTACATAGTTAGGGGATTGGTACTGAAAGGCACCTATTACTTGCCAGGCAGACTGCTATCCAATGTACAATTGCTGGAGATGGCAGTTGGTATGTGCTATTGTTTGCTGTTTGTAGGAGTGATTTGTTAGTACTAAAATGTATTTTGCTTTAGACATCTATGACTTCACTGCTTCAGAGAGAGAGAGAGAGACCTTGTTATTTCTATATTAGTGATTGATCTTTTTTCTGAGGTGCAGCAACTTTGGAGACAGAATAATACGTATGTGATAGGGAGGTGGGAGAATAAATTTTTCCCCAATATGGGGAGGGAAGTCTCTGTTGTACAACTGCTTGTGGGCATACAACTGTGAACACATGTGCCTAGAATTTGTGTACTTTGTGTGTGAATTTCAAATACTTTTTGCCTTGGAACTGTGTTTTATTTATCTAATGTTTTGTTGAATGAGTAAGTGAACTTGTCCAAAGATCTTTTCATCCATACCCCAGCCCAAAAGACAGTAACAATTTTTCAACATTTACATATTGATTACATTCTGATTACATTTCATACCATTTAGATTCATGTTACTGCATGATAATCAACATTAACAGTTTAATAACTACAATTGTATGTTTACATGAATATTAGTTACACAAATCACTGCATTCCATACTGTATCACTTATACAGTTCAATAACTACTACAGCTGTGCCTTTACTTGATGTTATTTACACAAATCTCAGCATTATATGCAATAGTAACACTGTTTATATATTTAAACTGCTTGCATAGCTGTCTATATGGAAACAATTTGCACATTGTTCAATATAGTGTTTTGTTTGTCTTTTCGGCTTTTCCCGGTTAGGGGTCACCACAGTGGAACTCTGGTCCTCTAATGATTGGCAGTAGATTTTTTATGGTGCCGAGTTGCCAGCCCGACACCCAACCTTCAGCGAAGGCATGCCCATTCACGCTTGTCTTTTGGAAGCCACTCGACCACGGGGAGGACATGCAGACTCCACACAGAAGGCACTCCAGCCTTGAATCGAACAGGAGAACCTCTTGCTGTGAGGCAACAACGCTACCGCTGTACCACCGCAGCTTGCAGTATCAAGTAGTTATAATAGGTTCCTCATATGCCACGTTTTAATGACAAATGAGTTGTTGTTGTGTCTTTTGGCTTTTCCCGGTTAGGGGTCGCCACAGCGGAACTCCGGTCCGCTAATGATTGGTAGTTGATTTTTACATGCCGCGTTACCAGCCCTGATGCACAACCTTCAACAAAGGTGCACTGGTTCACGCATGTCTCCACGCAGAAGATGCTCTAGCTGAGAATCGAACCGGACAGCGTCTTACTGTGAGGCGACAATGCTACCGCAGCACCACCACCGCGGCTCAAGTAATTTCATTAAATAAAGGTTTAAAAAGTTAAAATGGGCTTTAACTTGAATGTTAACTATTTAGTAGACAGCTAGACTAAAAGCACTCTAGTATAGTCCTCACAGAAGTCTGAGGGTCAGATTCATAAAACGTGCCGCACAACTTTACATAATCCTGTGACAGGCTGCTGGACTATGCTTAGTTGTAAAGCCTGATTCATAAAGAAGACTAAATATGCATAAGCCCTTATGAATAATTAATGAAGGTATTGAGTTTACCGAGTTAAATGATTAAGATATCTGCTTACAGCTCAAAGGTCTGAGGATCTGTCCTTATTTCTGGCCACTATCTATGTGGAGATTGAGTGTTTCCTATGTGTCTGTGCATTTTTTCCCTGAGTATTCTGGTTTCTTTACACCTTCCAAAAGCATGCTTCTTGGCTGGCTACTTGAAACTGTCCATGCATATTACATTTACCCTTGTTTTGCGGCTCAATAATAGCTGAAAAGTTTCAGACAGGCCAGCTCACTTACGTGGTTAAGAAATGAAAAAAAACACAAGGCAGGCTAGCACAGTTAGTATAACTCAACCTTCTCAGTGAGATAACTGTCCCAAAGATTTGACATTTTGGTGAAGACAGGGATATAGACATGCTAGCAGCATGGCATGTGACTGTGTGGACACTCATGGCTTGGCATGTAACTGTGTGGACATGCATGACTTGGTATGTGACTGTGTTGACACGTATAGATTGGCATGTGACTATGTGGACATATATGGCTTGGCATGTGACTGTGCGGACACTCAAGGCTTGGCATGTGATTGTGTGGACACGTATGCCTTTGCATGTGACTGTGTGGATACACGTGGCATGTGACTATGTGACTTGCTAAGGATTAAGGACAGCTTTAACACTTACAAACTTACTATTGACAGATGAGTCATGCAAATTATTGCAGCTAAAATGGCAGCTAGAGTGATACCATGAAATTCTTTGTATTGATGCAAAGATTGTTGCTGACTTGCTAGAAATTAACATGCAACACTGGGTCCTCTGCGGCTCATCACTGAAGAAATCTGACTGTTTGCCTTGAGCTGGCACTAAGTGCAAGCATAAGCAGCCAGCTGTTTACACTTAGCAACCATTGCTGTAATCAGCATGCACTTAGCCACAGCTAATCAGTGTGGCTTAGTTCACTGGTTTCTGAATCTTATCTGCTTGGCCTTTTATAATTTCTGTAGGGACCACCTCACTGGCCATTTTCAGAAAACTGAAGCTGCTACCGAGCAGCAACACTGGAACCGACTTGAGCAGATTTTCATAAAGAGGGCTTCCAGCAGAACCCTTATAAATAATTAATGAATACGTTTTGTTTTTTTTATGTAAAATTCACTGAAATTTTCAAAAATTTCAAGAAGGAAATGCAATATTAAAAATAAGATTGTACAGTAATAATGAAATCATGTACAATGCTGTCCTGAAAAATAAACTATCAAACCTTTGGCAAATCTCATAAAGAAAAAAAATTCAGTTGGTACGAACAATGTCTCAGAGACAAAAAAGTTATTTACAATAATTTAGTAAGTCTGGGTTTATATCAGATATTCACATTGCACACACATTCTAGAAAGGATTTTATCAACATTTATATGGCAAACATATGAAATGTAATATATGGAAAAATAGTACAAGATGTAATTAAATTCCATAGTGTCAACAGAAAATATATATATATATTTTCTGGCCATGTAACATTTGTATAATTTTTTTTGTAACTTTGCATTCTTAACATTGAATGTTTCTTGCTCAAGTCAACATTCATTATCAAACACAGCAGTGGTCTTCATTTAAATATCACATGTTATATTACTTTAGTGATGAGAGTGAACATTTTTACAGAATATCTGCATTGTGGTCCACAGTCATTCTTAGAACAGAGTTCTATGTGTCAAAAATAAGAATTAGGAAAATAAAAGTAAAGAGAAAATTGACCTAGATTGTACTAAAAGGTAGTCATGGGGTATATTGAGCTAACAGTATGAGCTAGACATATAATGTCTAAAGTAAATAACAATACGAATTTGGTTAGACTGATAAACCAGGCAGTCTGCTTTTACCAGCAATAAGGCAATTTCCTATAAATGTAGTTGCTGTTTTCAGCAAAATGCCATTGTATTTCCCAGTTAAATTACTAACATAGTTACCTATTCTTTTTAAGGTCTTTACTGTGTCAGTGCTTTGGGCCTAATCTAGTATCTAGCTAGCCATCTCATGTTTGAAGAAAAGTCGAAAACAACAGCCTCTTGAAACTAGTCGATATTTATTCCAGAGGTATGCGTGGGTGGGGCACGGGAATGTGCTGAAGGGATACCTGGCTCCACTGTGAAAGGCGTCAACAGCATAAGTAGAAGAAGAAAAGACATAAATAAAATACCATCACCATTTCCACCATAACTCTCAATTTGTTGTCAGTGCAAAACGAAATAAGAATAAGGAACATGTTCAAGAATGCTGGAAGCAGTGGTCAATTACAGAGCAATGTTCCCTGCTTTGTCAGAGGGTAATAAAAGTTGTCCATTTGCAGACATGGCCTCTTTTCTCTGAGTTTTGTGTGTTAGAGCAGGAAACTAACCTGGGGCAAAGTACAATAGCAAGGCACATTCCAATAGCTTACAGAAGCAATCCAAGGACGTGCCTTGGCCTTTTATTGTGATAAATTAGGTCATACCTTTACTGTCAAATACATATATCTGTCAAGCTTAGCTAATATTATTACAGTAATTTTTTTTCTCTTTTCAAGTGCTAATGATATATTATTTCATTTGTGAGTCAGTAAACAATTATGCTGGTAGAAAGGATATCAGTGCTACAAAGCAGTTGTACACTTTTACTTCCATACAGAAAAGGTAGCTATAGTAATCAATGTTATTTGAGAAAAGAAACATCACTTCAAACCGACATGCTATGCCTTCTAGAATATTTAGCCCAAAGACTATATGATGACTGCTATGGAGTTGAGAAACTGGAGATAGGATGCCTTTTGCCAGCCATAGTGGTTTTCTAGGTTCATAGGTTCATGAATGGCTACTAGCCTATTGACCCAAAGGTTTTTATAAGCCTAGCTGTGTATACCCTGTATAATACTAGATAAACCCAATACAAGGATCATGCCTAAACTTGAGATTGTAGTTAGCAGTGACTGCCCATATCTAGGAGGGTCATAGGTGAAATCTCTAGCAAGAATTTATGATTTCTCATCCAGTCACCCATGCTACACTTAAACAGGGTCATAGAAGGGCTCTGTTTGATGTGAATTGGTAGCTTATTTAATGGTTTACAGTACCTGTAATTTCAGCATCTTACGGCTACTCACTTGTAATGCTTTAGTTATAGGTCACTTGTATTCTATTATTGCACATTATATTCTTCTTGGTGTCTAAAGTGTGAGAAATCATTTTTAAAGTAAAATAAGACCAGTGATTCCATTATACTGGTCACTGCTGTTACAGAAACAATCAGACAAGGAAAAAAAACAAGAAGGTACAATAAGCCAGCCTGTTTACTTAACACCAGCAACAGAGCCTGAAATTTAAAGTGGTGAATTATGAGTGAATGGGTATAAAACAGCAGACTAAGGTTTCCGTCTTGCAAATGTCTAAAATTTTTTAGATCTATCTATCTGTCTATTCTGTGTGTTGCCAACAAGTGATCCAGTTTTAATGCTAAAAATACTTCAATGGAAAAAAAGATAAAAAAAGGGATAAACGGGACAAAACAATGACCATGCAAATATTCATGCAAAATTCAGATGGAGGCTAGCAGTGGTTGTATGAAGAGCTTTATACCAATAAAAGGCTTGTTTTGGAAACATTGTTTGATGTGTGGGTATCTGTATTTTCAGGACAGGGGCTGACTAGATTACCAAGAATATTTCTGACCACTAACCATTTACACAGTCATTATTTATGATGTTTGTCTTGTTGGTTTAATTTGTCTTCTGCATTGTCCACTCTAAATTGGCCCTAGGCATGAGTGCATGCATGTGTGTGCCTTCTGTGGAAGGTTGGGCGCTGGGCTGGCAACTCGACACTATAAAACTCCACTGCCAAGCATGAGTGAACAGGTGATCCGCTGTGGCGACCCCTAACTGGGAAAAGCCAAAAGAAGAAGAAGTGTCCAGTTGCTTCTAATCCTTTTTGTGTACTAGTCTGTCCAGCATTCTAGCTTAAGGCCCAGACTGGGTGTGCTGGCTAAGAACCTATCATCTGTTGGACAGTCATAATGTATGCAAGATGGAAGGAAAGATATCAATATTTTGGCAGACTACCATCCTGAAAGACTCAGTGATATTTTCACTCCTAAGAAAGGATACCCACTTCCTTATGTATACACACACACACACACAAATGTGAGTATGCACACATAATATACTTTTTCATGCTGAACCCTGTTTAGCATCTCCAAACCTTCCATTTTCCAAGAAAGGAGAGCTTCCCAAACCTGAGTGACTGACACTGCAATCATAAAAGTTGCTGCTTTGTTGATAGCCAGGAGATATGAATGTGTTTCATACATGGGTTCAGTAGAGCTATGTGGAAAGGGAAGTTCTAAAGCAAGGAGAATGTAATTTTGTACACAAACACACCCATATGCATGTACGTGTGTCTGTAAGTAAAATGGGCCTATACAACCAAAGAGTCTGGTTGGCTAACAGATTATGTAAAATGAGTCCATAAGAATTTATGAAAATTTCAAAACTTGAATAACACATGCTGGACTGTGTGCCAAAAAGATATTGCCACACTTTCAGGCCTTGTTACCTGGTGGGATTGTGCCTCATGACATCCTAGGTGTGCAGTAATATTTACTTACTGCATGACCTGACATGTTTTACTGGTTTTATATTATTTTTAATGGCATCCCTTGTGCTTTGCTAGTAATTGCTGGCCTCATTTGTTGAATCACTGTTCCTTTTCTACTACAAAATCTCCATCACTTACTTTCCCTTATCAAAGGAAGACCTCGTATTCAAGCCGTGGCTGATGGGTCATGGAAGCTGTCATACTCCAGTAAGAGTCCATTGAAAGATTCTGTCTGTTTTTGTCCTAGCACCCAACCTGCAATGCATCATGCAGGTCTATGTGTGCAGATTACAATACACCTGTATTCAACCAAGTACATCTGCTAGGTACTCCTGTAGATACTGTGGTGGTCCCTCAGATCTCGAAGAGAGGGTGAACAAATGGTAGTGAGTCTTCATTCCTTGACCCTTAAAGAGAAAGAAAGAAAATCTGGCCATCAGACATTCACTCCTTCATCCTTGAGCCTCTGAGCACCACACTGGCTATGTTAATTTGAGTCACTGCCTGAAGCAGGTACATTCCCTACCTCTAAATGAACAGGTAAACCATGACATTTTGGATATTTATAGGATGTGAGAGAATATGTGTAGTGCGCGGCAACACTGAAGAATAATTTATTTTCTAATAGACTTGGTGATGTGACTTGGTTCAAAAACACTTTCGTGCTTGATGCAGGCTGAAGCAAAATTACAATGGGTATGAATAAGTAATACCAACATGGTAAACACAATGGTGTAAGCAAACACATTTTTTTTTCATTTGAATCAAATTATATAGAATTAAGCTTTACAGAGAGCATTACTAAGATTTGTAATGACTGATACAAGGCATTCTTATTAATATTTCTATTTACAATAATGCAAAGGAGTACATAAAGAATGTGTATGGTGTGCAGTTCCATCCAGCATACTCCGAGTCCACTAAAATAGTTTTGTGAAGCAGGGAATACCTAATGATGTAATATTCACTTTCCTGTATGTAACACTAGGACTCTCCAATGCATGTACCACACACTACAATTAAAGGAATTGCACAGAAAATCTGTGGCCCTTATTCAGGACTGAGTGTGCTATAGTGCATTGCCTGTGTGAATAGCTTCTGGTCTAGGTATCGAAAAGCGCTTCTGTGTATGTGTAGTTCAAAAAAAAAATCTATGTTTCTGCAGGGGGGCCATGCCCCCCTGCACCCCCACCCCCCCTACTTTATTATTCTCACTCCGAGATCGCACTGCAGTGAGGAAAAAAGATTTTTCCCTTACCCGCACTGTAGTCTGATCTACAAAACAGGCACACATACACGGAAGCGCTTGTCTATGTTAAGCACTTTCATGTATGTGTGTTCGATGTTTTGTGATTCTGACATATGCTAGTCGAGCATGTGTCCGGATCCCATATATATATATATAAATAACATGGTGCCAGAATTTACTTTGTTTTGATGCCAGAAGTTATTTTTTCATATCTATACAGGTGCTTCCCTGCTTACACATTTTCAATTTACGAACTTTCAGACTTGGGAACAAATCGGCCTGAAGTTGAACCACTGTGCAAAAGGTGGTGTTAGCGGTCAGTCTTTAGCATGTAAACAGAGTGTACTGCACTTGTCTCTCTGTGATGTGACTTGTCTCTCTCAGACGTGCCTTACTACCGTGAACAGTAGTTCTGTTCCCCAAACATGTCGCTGCTCTGTGGTTATTTTTACAACCTTAATACAGTAGTACCCCAACATGCCTCCAAAGCATGAGAGAGAAGCCAGTGGTGGTGGTGAATACATTACAAAGCAAAGCAACTCAGGTGAGAAAACTGCAAACATAGCATGTTCAATTGGGATGAATCGTTCAACTGTTTCAACAATTGTAAAAGACAAAGAATGCATTATGCAACATGTGAAAGGTTCTATACCAATACATTCCATGATAGTTAGTAAGAGATTAAGTGTGGTGATGAAAGAAATGGAAAAACTAGTGATGTGTGGATGGAAGACCAGTACCAGCGCCGCATACCTGTAAGTCTTAACTTAATTCATCAGACGGCCACGAGTCTCTTTGAAGATTTAAAGAATAAACATGGTGACAGTGAGAGCACTGACGAAGAAACATTTACAGCTAGCCATGGCTGGTTCCATAGATTTAAGGCTCATTCAAACTTGCACAACATAAAGGTGGGTTTAGAGGCTGCCAGTGTGGACATGGTAGCAGCAAAGCAGTTTCCCAAGTTATTGTCGGCAATTATTGATGATAGGGGTTACCTACCAGAGCAGATTTTCAGTGTCAATGAGACAAGACTGTTCATAGCTTCATAGGTGTGTACTAGGCTAATGGCCTTGGGGCCTTTACAAGCCTAGCCCATAGAAGTGCCCTGGCATTGTGCCACTCGTCATTAGTTCCCAGGGCCTCTATCAAGTAGAGCCACTGGAGTGATCCCCGGGGTGAACTTTCTATTGCCCATCCGCTCATCAAGATTTTGCTTGAAAAGGGCCAGTGAGGTGCTCTGCTTGACATGTATGGAAAGTCTATTCCAGAGTATGGGCAGTCTCTGTATTATGAACCTGTCCCTCCAGCATGTCCTGTTGATTGTGGTAATGAGGTTGCGTTATCTGGAGCATATGATGCAGAGAGATTTCTTTAGATGTAGCATTTCTAACAGAGCTGGGTCAGACATGGCTTTTTAAGTCAAGCAGAGATTGCCTCTTAGTAGATGATATAAGACAGAGAATAGCTGGAGTTTTTTGAGTCTATCCATGTAGGACATGTGTTTAAGGCCTAGGATCCTCTTCATGAGGTACTTTTGTGGCCTCTCCAACTGTTGCAGGTGTTTAGTGACGTACATGCTAAATGAGGAATTATACTCTATGATTGGTCTAATGAGGGAAGAGTAGAGAGAAATGATGACCACTTTCTTCCTGGATGCAAAACCCTTGGTAATGAGATGTGCCACATAGAAGGACTTTCTGACCACAGTGGCAATATGGTGGTTGAAGGAGAGGTTGCTGTTAACCTGTGTCCCCAGATCTCTTATAACATCTTCAGTGTTCAGCGGGCTACCATCGATGTGGTAATTAGTGGGAACGTCGTTTTTCCCAAAGGGGATGACTATGCATTTTTTGGCATTAAGCTTAAAGCCATGGTTTTAACACCAGTCATTGGTTTCAGTGAGGCCTTTCTGTGGGATGTCTGCATCACTTGCGGAGCTAATAATGGCTTCCAGCTTGCAGTCGTCTGAGAATTTGGTTAGCCAGAGTCCCTCCATGTTGGCCTGGACATCTGAGAAGTAGATGCAAACAGGAGAGGACCTAGGACCGATCCCTGTGAGACTCCACTCGTGACTGGTCGGCAGTCTGGCTTGGTGTCTGCTACTTTCACACTATGGGTTCTATCTGTGAGCTAATTTGCAACCCACCTAATGATATAGGAGTTGATGCCTAGTTTGCTGAGTTTATCAATAATTCCTGAGTGAGGAATGGTATCAAAGGCCTTGGCCAGATCAAGGTAGACTGTATGAATTGCCTTACCTTCATCCACTGCTCTGGTGACTGACTCAAAGAAGTCAACCAGGTTGAGCAGACATGATTTACCTTTCACAAAGCCAAATTGCGTGGGATCTAGAGTTTGGAGATTCCCTATATCCTTGTTAATTAGGTCCATGATGATGCATTCCATAGCTTTACATATCAGAATCGTCAGGCTAATGGGGCGATAAATTCCAGGGTCTGTAGTCGCTCCTCCTTTATGGAGAGGGATGACTGTAGCAGTGCGCCATTAGGTAGGGACAAAACCTGAGGTGAGGCTGTGAGTGAACAGAGCATACAGATGTGGTGCCGGTTCACTTTGTACTGGAAGAAGATGCCTGAACGTACATATATTGCAAAAGAAGAGAAGTCAGTGTCTGGGTTTAAAGCATCAAAGGACAGGTTTACACTCCTGTTAGGCAGAAATGCTGCTGGTGACTGAAAAATTAAACCTATGTTAATCTATCATTCCAAAAACCCCAGGACCCTTAAGGATGCTATCATAGGTAGGTACTATGCTATCTGCCGGAGGGCATTTATAAGCCTAGCCAGTGTGTGTCAGCTTTCGCTGCCCCATTGATTAATTAACTGATCCTCTGTCAAGCAGTGCGAATGAAGTGATCCCAGGGGTGTATTTTCTGTTACCCATCCACTTGTCAAGGTTTCTCTTGAAGAGTGTTAGTGAGGGGCTCTGCCTGATGTAATTTGGAATTTTGTTCCAAAGCATGGGGAGTCTCTGTGACAGAAATCTGTCCCTCCAGCATGTTCTATTTATTGTTGTGGTGAGGTTTAGCTCACTAGAGCACGTGGCTCGCAGTGACTTGGATTTCTTTAGGTGGAGCATGTCCATCAATTCTGAGTTGGACATGGCTTTGTAAGTCAGGCAGAGATTACCTTTGAGTACAGCTGGAGTTTTTTCAGTCGGGCTGCATAGGACATATGTTTGAGACTAGTAATCCTGTTGGTGAGGTACTTTTGTGGTCTTTCCAGCTGTTGAAAGTGTCTTGTGAGGTACATCCCAAATGGGACATTGTACTCTATGATGGGTCTAATGAGTGACGAGTAGAGGGGTACTATAACCTCTTTATTTCTAGATACAAACCCTTTAGTAAATAGATGGGCCACATAGAAGGATTTCCTAACTACTTTGGCAATATGATTGTCAAAGGAGAAATTACTATCTACCTATCAAAGCTTCAAGTCTAACTGTAAAGCATGGATGACAGTATTTTTATATTTATCGTGCATATTTGTGCTTTTTGGTGGTTATTGGTACAATTTTGGTGCTTTTTTGGTGGTTATTGGTACAATTTTGAGCACATTCTGTTAATCATTGGGGTGTGTTGGACTTAGGAACATTTTCGACTTATGGCAAACACCCAGGAATGTAACCCGTTTGTAAATAGAGGAGCACCTGTAGTGCGTTTTTGTAATTCTTCTTGCTTCTAAAACTATATGCAGTTTCTAATTGGGTTCCACTGTATCATATCTAAAGGCAACAGCAGGCCTGTTATAAAACTCAAATATTTCAATGACAACTCTCCTAAAAGTCTTATTTTTGATGATGTCACATTTTCTCAATAAACAGATTGTTTCTCATGCAACTAATTCTCAAGTCTCATTCTACAAGTATTGTTCCATCTGTGCTCCCCTGATTCTCCAGTGAATGTATCTTGACGGGATTTTTAAATATGTGGCTGAAGGTGATTTACAACCAATGTATCTGAAGCCAGATCAAAATCTCTCTCCGAAAACTGGAAGGTTGTTGCTTCAGTGTTTTGAGCTGTTACTTCTCAGCAAGTGGTAGTGCAATACTCCTTCATATAATAAGTGAAACAGCTATAAGGTTATTTAACAGATTTACATTCAGAGAGGCGAGAGACAGGATTTTTGTCTTAAAAGAAGTGTGGTTTCCCAAATCCCAAGACAGGTGTCTGTTGAACTGAGTTGCTCAGAGTCACACTGCAGGCAAATAGAGGTAGAGGGAATCAAGCCCTTGAGTACAGGAAGCAGCCCATTAAAAGCTCAGAGCCTTAATCCTGTGTGCTAACTGTAACCAACTTATGATAAAGCATCTGTTTATGACTTTCTAGATATGATCCAGCACCTGCCCAAGTTAATTTCCAGCTTGTCAGAGATCACAGTACTTTTCAGGAATCTTCTAGATTGTGATCCAGCATGGTTTTGACATTAGAACAAGAAAAAGAAAAGCTTTGGGGTGCTTAAACATTATGTTACAACAGTGCCTATTTTCAAATTCAGTGGTGTGAAATTACCTACTAGCCTACAGGTAGATGCCTATTAGCAAGATTTTGGTGGAATGCTATAACAAAAGGAGAAATAATGTGTGAGTTTAGAGCTTTAAGTAATTCATGAAATCAGTTACACTAAGAAAGAATAAGAGATGTTTGCCATAGTGTTTAGTTATCACAAGTTTCATTAGTAAGTTCAGGGTAAGATAATATAGCAGCAATAGAAGATTTCTGAATAAAAACCTTTAACTTTCAGACCTGGGTGCACAAGCGGAGACATATTTAGTTCCAGAAGTGGAAGAAAGTTTGATTTATAGGATGAGGAGTTGTCACCAGAAAACCTAGGGTCATTAATTGCCATCTAGATTCCTGTAGGAATATTCTCAGAACTGGGGAAAATGAAGGCCTAGACATGAAGGATATATTAATGGAATTGCAAGGGTGGGAGGAGGAACACGAAGGGGTAAGCAGTCATACAGACTTTCTGGACTGTCCCAGTTAATGGGAGCCCCATTCCTTTCTTCTTAGAAATTCCTTGCCATTGTTTTTTTTTCTCTCGCTATATATATTTATCAACTCTTTGCTTATATGTAAATATATGTGGTTACAGGTCAGAAGAGTGAATGCTAGTCCTGCAGATAAGAACAAAAACTCATAAGAGTGAATGTTGTCCTTAATGGTGTTTTAGCTGGCTGCGTTTTGCACAAGATCACATTGCAGCACATCAGGGAATTTGTTGTTTTTGCTCATTTTAGATTAGCTATAAAATTATCACTCCTTTGAGCATTTTACACACACACACACACACATATACACCATAATAAAAGCAGCCAAAAGGTGACAACAATAACATCGACAACACAATTGTTAACAGTCAACTGCACACGTGAGGAAAAATCCTCACAACATGCAAACAAAAACATTGGAAAAAACACAAAAATATCACTTTTTTGGGGGGGAAAGACCTATTACACCCCCTCCCCATGTGGGAGGATGCACCCTCTTATACGCCCTGTTAATTATATATACTAACTCCAAGTTCTCACAATCCCCAGAGAGGGGGCATACTACCTAACCCAGAGGCTATTCATCTTGCATACCTGTTGACCAAACATAAACATTTGGGAATTTTGACCAAAGTAATGCCTCCCATATATCTATATATCTATATATATATATCTATATCTATATATATATATATATATATATATCTATATCTATATATATATATATATATATATATATATTTGTATACGAAAAGGATTATTTTTTTAAATTTTAAGATCAAAGAGGGTTGAAAGATATGGGAAAAACCCTTAAACCAGTATCCCTTTAGCAAAAATTATTTAGGACCATGGCATCAGAATATTTTTCATAACTAAAACAGAAACAGCAGCTATGGGTACAGCATTAGTAGAATCATAAGAGCATTTTAAAGACGGGTATATGAAAAAGAGACACAATAAGGTTTTTAATACATTTTAAACTTTAAAAAAGGAACGTTAGCAGTTAATTTTCTCATGTTCTAAAAAGAAGCCAGTAAAAGTGACTCCTGTATCATATGATCCTGGCAATTCCATCTTCTGAAGGATACTGCAGCAGAAGAAAAACTTTAGTCCTAAATCTATGAAACACTTTCCCAATCATGAAAGAGGAAATAGGGTAGCATTCATCAAAATAGTCACCAAAATAGCAGTAGAAAAAATTGATAAGGAAACCACTGCATTGTCAGATGAGAGATAAGAAAAATACTATCAAAGTGTCTGAGGTGCTATATATATATTACCTACCAGATTTTCAATGGCATGTGGTTGACTGTCAGACATGCAACAAACTGTTAAGAAAATATCTTCTAGAGGTAATAAAACAGGAGAGATAGCTGAAATCTGAGGAAAATCCAGCTGTAACAGTTGCAAAACTTCTGCTGGGAGAGAGGGATTTCCAACTGTTTCTGCTGGGAGAGAGGGATTTCCAACTGTTCCTGCTGAAATAAATCTTTCACTTTGCTATGGTTTCAGAAAAGAAAACTATACTGGAAGGAAATCTGAAGAAATGCTTTCCTTGGAAATATAATTTTCAGTTTAAGGAGAAATACTGAAGAACAGCACTTCCCTTCCAGTCCCTGCTGTTCTGACTGGGATTCAGTCACAGAATTCAAGCAAATCTTTCTTTTCCTGTTTTACAGAAGTAAAGTATTTAAGGCTAGAAGCAATCCATTTAGAAATCCCATTGTTTTTTATTTATTTTTCTTGTGGACACTCCCTGTAAAAGACCAACCCGTGGGAGGGGTACTACCCCAGGAAACAATAAGCTAATGCAGCTAAGTTAATAACAAAAATCATGACAGGTCTAGAGCCTCACCACTCATATGCTCACTTAACAAACCAACAAAGTAATACATTGAAGTGAACAATGACCAAACACATCCAAACAAAATACTTTTATAGCGTTAATATGGGAGTAGTTAGCATGTTTGTCTGCCAAAGTCACCAGACTTCTTCAGAATAACTCTCCTGTTGTGCAACAACCATATAAAAACCATGTGACTAGCACTTTAAACCAATTATTACATTTTTTAAAGAAAAAGTGGTACAAACTTTTAGCTTATGCCTTAACAATAATTTTTAAATCGGTTATTAAGAATAAATGTCAATAAGCTTAATTTTAATATAAAATGAATAGATGGGGTTACATCCATTAATAGATAAATCCAGAAAGTTGTTGTAAAACTTAAAAAAATGTAATTTATACACTATGATTATTGTGGTATAAAATTTTCTTATAAACATTTGTTTAAGAAATTATGCACTTTCACATTTAAATAATTTTATAACTAAAAAATGATGAAGTAAAACTAAATATAATAAAAATGTTCATGTTTTAATACCCAGTCTAAGGTACTTGATCCCTCCACTATGGTCCTTATTCATTAAAATCTATATTATTTAATAAAAGGGTAATATTTACCAAATCGTTCAACCCAGGTGGTAGGTTAGTTTCCAACAGAACTTGCCACCAGAGTTTCCTACACTCAAGATGGTTTTCCCAGTTGCCTATAAAATGCCCTGTTTTAATTTTTTCTGAAACTGTAAAATGGAATATTTTAAAATTCAAACAATTCAAGCTGTGCTTTGCTAGGGCATTTTTAGGGGTGATTGCTCAGTCATTCCAATAGTAGGGATGACATATAGCCAGCAGCACTGCTAGATTGGGGTGAAGGGGCAACTGGGCGTTAAGTGTTGGGGAGGGTGAGATCTACTGATTTGGATCTCTCTTTAGTACAATACCAACTTTTAAAAGGTCAAACCTGAGCACGGTAGTGCTCCATTTGTGGTCTAAAGTCTAGCAACTGCTTTTTTTTTTAAAGCCTGAGTGCTGTAGCACTCTGTGTAGACAGGGTATAAAAGTACTAAAGTAAATACAGAAGGAAGCAGACTCAGACCGACACGGCACACAATCCACATTTATTAATGAGCGCTTTTGTTTGGTTCAATACCTAACATTTTCATTCAACTAATATACTTTTAAAACAATCATGTGGTTGATCACCTGATCCAATTCCATTACTATTCATGTGATTCACCTTGATACAACTTTAAAAATACATCTTCATATTCTATAATTCATGTACATCATCACAAATTATTGCAACTCAAATTATTAAAAACAGCTTCCCTGCCTTAATTAATTTTTACTATCTATTCAAACTTTTTAATTTTAGTATAGAAGTTACAGAACAAATCTATACTAAAATTAAAAAGTTGGAATAGATAGTAAAAATTAATTAAGCAGGGAAGCTGTTTTTAATAATTTGATTGGATTGTGTGCCATGTCGGTCTGAGTCTGCTTCCTTCTGTATTTACTTCAGTGGTTTGTCGGTAATTTTTTTGTATTACTCAGGGTATAAAAGTAGCAACTGTTTGCAGCATTTGTAACAAGCAGTTTACTACAGTTAAAAGAAGCCTTTTTTAATACATGAGTGCCATAGAACTCCTTGCAGGGACAGTATAAACTATAGCAACTGTTTGCTAAATTTGTAGGAAGCAGTTTGCTACAGTTTAAAATAAGAAATTATTATTATTTTTTAAAATAGAATGTGCTGAAGGAGGGGCAGGGCACAAAAATGGGACCTGAATTGCAGGGCCAGGAGGGAAGTGGGTGGGCCATGCCAGTAGAAGAAAGGCATTTTTTGTGTGCATTCAACGGAAGAGCTTGGGGTTGCTTGGCTCTAACTGTAATAAGCTAATTGCTACAGTGTAGAGCTGAGGGGGTAAGGCATTGGTTTGTGGTACCAGCACATAAATATATATATATATATATATATATATATATATATATATATATATATTTTGTTTTTTTTAATAAAATGTACAGTTTTATTACAGATCCTAAATCAGTTAAGTGGTAACCTTTATCTGTTACTTCTACCAAGACTGACAAGAGTGGTTCTTCCTTGCCCGGTAAGGGGTGAAGAACAGCTACAGGGGACACTGGGCCTTAGTGGCTGGAGGTGCTACCCCAAAGGAATGAGAGACTATGATGATCATTCTGATGAATGCAGTCTGGCCATAAGAGAGTCCCCATCGTGGGTGAGGTGGCAATAGAGCTGGCCAGACCTAAGACTCCCAAGGAAGAAATATACTTCTTACAGACGAGGGAGGGGAGAACCAAGCTGACTGATCTCTATTCCATGGTTCAGCTGAGAAGAGTACCAGGAAGGCAGGTAGCAGAGCATGAGTGAGACAGTAAAGCAAGTGATCATCCCAGTCAAATTTTGAGAAAAAAAGTTAAGATAGTCCCCCGAACCACAATATTCTGCCGCAAATGCAGTTATTCTACATAGCAATGTAGAAAAAAATAGTCAAAAAGCATTTACACACATTTTTTTTTCACATAAACATTCTCAGCTGAAAAAAACATCCCTTTATATGTAAACACAGTCAAAAATATAACATTTCCTAGCTAAAGGTCAATAAGTTTTCACAGAGGAACAGTTTTTCTTCAGAAAATTAATTTAATGGAAGGTTTTTCACCTGAAGGGAACTTATTCCCTGTTTTTTCCCCCCAATCTTGAAAGAACACTGGCCAATTTTCAGCTCCACGAAACCCGCAGAAAGAGTGCACTTTGGAATCAAGAAAGCTTTGAAGCTTTTAGGCACTCAGACTTCCTTTTTTCTTGAGCTCTTCTCAATCTCCTGCCAGTTAGAGCATAAGGAAAGCACCCTTAGTCTTTTAAAGGTGGGATGGTTCATCATATCCTTGGCAAGCTATAACCTAAATAGCTCAGGCTACTGCAACAGTAAGCCAATGCTGAGCATAGTTCAATACACCTGATTCTACATATGCTAAAAGTAATGAATATACCCAGGTCAGTGTGACCGTTCCAGCCAGCCTAACATTTGTAAATAGTTTATATGTGGAAAACTGGTCAAGAAACCACTCAGAATAATGACTGCACATAATTGAAAGTGTTGAAATTGCATTAATGCTAGTTTCATTACTTATCTGAGATGATTCACTTTTCTCTGCATATTACATAACTTAAATTACACAGTGATAGGCTGTAGCTTTGTTATATTCATCTTTTAACTTGTAAGCATAATAGTTACATTGCTTGTAATGTGAGGGGGATTTCAAACATAGTAATATGTAAATTAGGCTCACTTGTCTTTAAAGGAGGTACTGGTAATGGGTATAATGAGTGATGGGATCCTGCATTCAGAGTCAGCCTTCAGTAAAGCTCACATGTAACTTTTCTTAGTTGTTAAGCTTGATAATGTATGTTATAAACCAATATACGTGTGTGACACCCCTCTCCCAGCATGTTTAATTTGAATGCCAGCTCAATAACAATTTTACAAGTAGCTAGCTATGAACAATAACTACAAGAGATGGACTTCCACTCAGCTATGTTTTATGCTTTGTATAGATTTCATAGATATTCCAAGGCTGCTAAGTTCTATGACCATTCACACCTTGCCAGTACCCTTCCTTATGCTGTACCTGCATTCTCCAGAAGGTCCATACCAGTCAATCCTGGAATAAATTTATGGATACCCATCCAGTCATC
The DNA here is from genome assembly GCF_019279795.1 of Protopterus annectens. NCBI lineage: Eukaryota > Metazoa > Chordata > Ceratodontiformes > Protopteridae > Protopterus > Protopterus annectens. The sequence continues at coordinate 773,954,876 of NC_056747.1, read as the reverse complement.
TAGGTTGTATTTAAAGGAAGATAGTCAGTCTCACATTTAACATGCTGGGAAGTTTATTACAGAGGTTTGGGAGAAGCTGGCTTATAAATTTGCCCCTCCACCATGTCTTATTTATCCATTGGTGAGGATTTAGGTCTCTGGTTCTAGTACTGGTAGAGATATTGAAATTGCAGAGATGAGTCTCTAATGGCATGGTATGCAAAGCAGAGATATCCCCTTAAAGTCTATAAGACTCTGAACAAAGGGATAGAGCCAGCCTATCTTGGTAGCTCATGAACTTTAGGCCTGCGATCTTTCCTGTTAGGAACCTTTAGAGGCTTTCTAATTTTTTAATATGTTTAGTGAGATACATCCCAAAACCTGTATTGCACTTGATAATTGGTGTGATCAATGCTGAGGATACAGAAGTAATTATCTCTTTAGACTTTATTGTTTGGTCCACTTATGATATTTTTACTAGCCTGGATCCTCAGTGCCCAACATCCATGCCGTGTTTACCAGCTAATTTCATTACCTCCCTGGAATTATTCTGGTATCCTGGGTTCATTCGTGGATCCTAAGGGCTTCCCAGTTGCACATCTATCTCTTCATGCATCTGTTTTTTTTTTTTTTCCTTGCATGCCCTACCCACTCCATCTCTTCAACATGGTGTTGTGTATGTGTTTGAGTGGTGGGCATGCAATAGGGACATTTCAGAGTATGAGTCCGCATATGCAGCAGCTCAGCCAGGTCCACCTCTTTGGACCACACCTCCTCACAGCGATGTTCCCAGTCTTCACCAGGGATCTCCACTGGAGATATCCATGTCACAGCCTTCTCCTGGTTAGGCATGCCCATCCCTCCCTGCCACTTCATTAGATACCTGAGCTGTTAATTGAATCTGGGTTGCCTGGGTCATCATCAAGGCTTTATCCCTCTATGCCACTGGAGTGGCTACATCTTTAGACATTGGTGATATTCCTTTGGCAATTAGTTGGAATAAATAAAAGGATTTCATGACAATCTTTCTTACATAATGCTCAGAAGAGAAGAAGTTATTACCCCAAATGCTAAGGTCCCTGATGACATTTTCCTTTTGTAGTAGTGTGTTGTCTGTACAATATGGTGGGGGAAGGTTGTCTATCAAAAGTGATGATACCATAATTTCTAGCATTTAGTTTTGGCACATTTTTAGTATACCAACAGTTTACTAAGGACAGTTCATTCTAGAGGGTTTGGTTATCATAAGATGACTTAACAACTACTGCACTTTGTAGTTTGAGAAGTAAATACTAAAAAGGAGAGGCCTTAGAAGTGAGCCCTGAGGAACACCACTGGCCACCTTCTGATTTGGCACCTGCAACTTGTACAGTGTGGGTTCAGTCTTTCTGCCAGTTTGCTATCCACTCTACCAGATATGAGTCGGCTTTTAAAACATTTAGCTTTAATAGTTCCAGCATGGGGAATGGTGGTGAAAGGCAGGACAAGATATGTCAAGTGCACTGCATGGCCACCATCCACACCTCATTCTAAGAAGTTTACCAGATTAAATAGTCAGGAGCTTCCCTTCACAAAGCCAAACTATTGGAAGTCAAACCTAATAGGATTCATGATATCACAGTTTATGAGGTCAATTATAATATGTTCCATGGTATTGCAAGATGAGGCTTGTAAGGCTGATAGGTTTGTAATGACCTGGTTTTGTTGTAAGGCCATCCTTGTGACGGGGTATCACCACTGCAGTCCACTAGTCATAAGGCTTACAGAAAACAGATCTGTTTTACACAGGTTTGTTTGAAGAAACCCATTACAAATGTATGTTTCTGTGTTCTCTCATACTCCTGTTACTAAATGTAATTCGGAGGTTGCTGGTCATAAAAGGCTATATTTTTTGAAGGCAGCAGTCCAAACTTCGGAGTTGACTGACACTTCCTTTAAAGCCATTGTGACTAAAATAATTCAGACTATTTTTTTTTCAAACAGTTGTCCATATTCTTGTTTGTGTATGACCAACAGCCATCAACAGGATCCATGTAAGCAGGAGGAGAACTCCAGTGTTTTGTTTTAACAAATGTAGCACATAAGGAGCATTAATAACAAGAACAGGAAGATTACCAAAATGCTAAGACAAATTTACTTTTAAAAGATGAGCATGTTTTGTAAGGATAAAATTGTGTTATATAGTTTCCACAACTTTGTGCAACAGTGGGAATGTGCAAACTGTGTTATGATGCAGTGGATGTATGTGTTTGTCAAAAAATAAAAAAAATCCAGAAAAGCCTACTAACTTACAGCAAGTCAGCTTACCATAGTAGGTGAGAAAAATGCAAATATTGAGTTTCATGAAACATTTCAGTATTAATATCTGCCAAGCTAAACTAGTGCTGGACTATGTAATATAATGGGTTAAGGCAGTAAGCTGTGTAATGTAATACTGATTTAATGACTCCCGTACCTCTCTACAGATTTTCACATTGTCCAGATTTTTGCCTCGCATTTTGGTCTGTTTCTCAATAAAACTGGTTTTCTGGCAAATCATTGACAATTCGTTATGGATTTAAGTCAGAAAATAATGACACATTTGAGATTCAGACTTCATACACCTCAAAAAATCATGCTAATGCAAAACCTGTTATTTTATCAACTTTCTAAGTTTGTAAGAGCAATATTTAAAATTTGTCCCTATTTGTGGTCCTTTTCTCCCAATTTAATTTTCCCTCTATTATTTAAGGCTTTGTCCAGATTTCCTACTTTGAGGTTGAGAGGTATGATGACTCCCATAACCTGTCTCACAGATCTGGTGCTTTTAACCAAATCAATGCCTCTTCCTCATCCCAGAAAATGGATACATATATCTAGTGGTCTAGTGTGAATTACTTGCTTGATGCTAAAGAAAGAAAGATAAAAATTAAAAAGCAAGTTAAGAAATATATAATTTTTTATTTCCTGCTGTTCTTTGCTGAGTTACTCATGTAAGTAATATCTGGCAGTAATTCTCAGAAAAACACATTGACAGTAATTATGTTTTAAGCCTGGACATGATTTGAAATGATACATGGCAGTAACATTGTTCTTCTTTTTTTTGTTAAATCATTTTAAGCACATTTTGGCAGTAAGTAAAAATCATTACATAAGAGCTAAATGTTCTTCAATGGACGCAAGTCATTTTTCTGCTATAAATCATGGCAAAAAAGGTATAACGGTGAAAAAATACATACTTTTGTGCCAACTTTAAATCATCAGTAAATCTGTTTAAGACTGTGGGCACTGAGTAGATTCTGGGAACACTACCGCATGGCAATTTGGACCTTAAGGCACTTCACATCTCTTAGAAAGAATGCAATTAAATGGAGTAATTTGTTGCAAGGAATATGTAGGATTTCAGAAGCATCAGTTTAAAGTTTCTCTTAGGAAGCTCAGCTTTTTTTTTTTAACTTAAGTTTGTAGTTTATTTTTGCTAGCAGCGTGGTACAATGAGTTATATCCTACAAATATAACTTCAGATTCCACAGCCCCTGCTTACACATTGTATTACTCAGAGAAAGTTATATAACTTGCCTGTTGCTTCTATGTCACATCTGAAAAAAAATATTTTAGCCATCTTATTTAAGTTAAGACAGACTATGCAAAAATTATATCTATATTTTGTTTATTTATTTGCAGTTTGTTAACCGGGGTAGTCCACTAGGCCATAATGTGCCCGTTTTAGTGGAGGCAAACTCCACAGTAAATAGAAAGATTGCACAATTACAGAAATATTGTAGTATTCAGAAGAGTTATGCAATTCACATAAAGAGTTTTACTCGCATTGTAATATGTACAGAGAATATATAACATTTCTAGATTTTTATACACATTATGATTGAAAGATAAGCTATTAGCTGATGGTAAGCCTTGTCATTGAGTGTATTCTCATAAAAGGAGAAGTTTCATGGCGGAGGTTAGCAGAGGATAGGGAGGAGGAGGAGGAGCATTTCCAGGTAGAGGAGAAGTAAGAGTGTAGAGAAGATTTAAAGGTGACACGGTTGTGGATAGTTGTATGGGATAGTGGTAGAGCATTCCACTTTTTGGTGAGGGAGAATGAAAAGATAAGTTGCCGGGTGGATGCTTAGACCTGTACAACAGGAGTAGGTTTGTGTTCTGGGATCTAAGGGGCCTATTGGGAATGTAGGAGGTAAAGATGGAACTAAGGGAAGGGCAGTCAGAGAGTTTAAAGATAAGTTTGTGAGTGGTGGTAAGTTGTAAGTAATCTAGGTAGTTTGGAAGTTCAAGGCATTTAGATAGTGAAGACCCTTACAGTGGTGGGAGGAGTGTTTTGAGTTACTTGCGAATTTGGATATCTTGTTGTAGCAGGCTTCCAGGTTAGCTTTTAGGGAGGTCTGGAGGTTGATCAGTATAGGAGAACTGTACATGAGAGAGGGGAGGAGGTAGGTGGATGCTATTGTTTTTCCTAGATGAGTGGGTTAGGTATCGATTGTTTCTGTAGAGCAATCCTAGTTTTTTTGATATTTTGTTGTATGTGTATGTCAAAGTTTAGTTGTTCGTATATGACTACTCCGAGGAGTTTTATGTGGGGGACAATTTCAATTAAGGATTGATCTTGGCTATATATTTTGAGTCTCTTTGGGTGATAAGTTAGATTTTGATGGGGTGAAGATCATGATTTTGGTTTTGCTTGGGTTCAGAGCTAAGTGGTTGGTTATCATCCAAACTTCTGTGGTGGAGAAGGCTGATTGTGTTTTTAGTACAAGATCTGAGAGTGAGTCAGCTGAGCAGATGACAGTAGAGTATTGAATTATGTCAGCATTGGAGATAGAGGTGCGGACGTTATTGATAAAGATGTTGAATAATAGGGTCTGAGTACTGAGCCTTGTGGTACTCTGGTAGGGTTATTGAGGTAGGATGAGTAGGAATTTTGCCATTTGACAGCTTGTTGCCTATCAGAAAGAGGGCTAGAGAACCAATTTATAGCGGTGGGAGAGAGATAGAAGTGAGAGAGTTGTGAAAGTAGTAGGGGATGGGAGATGGTATTGAAGGCTTTTGAGAGATCTAGGAGTATGGTTGCAACAGTTTTTCCTGAGTCATGAGCCTTGTTTACTGTGTTGAGGAATGATATAAGGGCAGTGGTGTTGCTATGACCTGGACGAAAGCCATGGTGAGATGGAGAGAGGAGATGGTTAAGGGAAAGATGGGGTATGTTCTGGAAGTGGATACATTTTTCTAATATCTTGAAAATTGGGGAGAGGATGGCAATTGGGTGGAAGTTGGATATATGTTGATTTTTGCCACCCTTGTGTAGGGGGAGAATATAAGCCTTTTTCCACAGACTGGGTACATAACATTCCTGAATAGATCTATTAATCAGATTGCTGATAGGGTAGGCAATGGCATTAGGCACTGCTTTTAGGAAGGTGGGTGGCAGGTTGCTGGGAGCATTGGAGCAGGGTTTAAGTTTTAGGAGTAATCTTTTTACAGTTGAGGTGGATTTTGGTTGTAGTGTAAGGTTGGGGGGAGGTGGGGTGGGGGTTGGTGGAGGAAGGGGAGTGTTGGGAGGTTGTGGACAGGGTGTGGATTGGGAGAAGGAGTGTTATTAATTTTGTTAGTGTTAGGAAAGGTGGCAGTGATATCAGCTATGCAGTTTATGAAAAAGGAGTTTAAAGAGGGATGCTACTTCTGGGGGAGACTTGTCAGGATGTAGGCATGGATTTTCCTTGGTGCCTGGATTAATAATGGAGGAAATGGAATTCCAGATTTTTTTGTGGTTTAGGTAGTTGTTGGATTGAAGATCTGTGTGGTATGTTTGTTTATTTTTATGGGCTAGTTTCTTTACTTGATTGCAGAGTTGTTTAAAGAGCAAGAGGGAATCTTGATTTTTGTTTTTTCTGTAGGACTTCAGGACTTTGTCTCTAAGGTGCATGAGATCCTTAGTGGGCTTGGTTAGCCAAGGGGAGTGGGCTTGGTTAGCCAAGGGGCAGGATTAAGTTTTAGTCTCTTTATATGGATAGGTACTTGTTGGTTTAGTGTGTTGATGAAGGAAGTGTTGAAATATTCAATGGCATTGTCTAGTGGGAGTGTTTTTAGTACCTTCCAGTTCATAGTTTGGAGGGTTTTGGAAAAGAGTAGTGGGTTGAAGTTTGTTAGGTTGCAAGTTTCCTTATACTGGTGTTGGAGTTGTAGGGAGCTTGGGGTTTGCAGGTATATGCGGAGAGGTGGTGGCGTAGGGAGTCAGGTAGGGTGCCTGTTTCTGATATTTTGTTTGGATGAGTGACAAGTATCCAGTCCAAAATGGACTTAGATATGTGGTCTTTGGATGGTCTGGCTGGGGAGTTTATTAAATGGGTGAATTTTAATAGATTTAAGTTGTAGGTGGTGAGGTCAGAGGTTAAGCTAGCCCAGTTGATATTTACATATCCTAGGATGATTGCTTCATTGTTTATGTTGGAGGAGACCCAGGAGAGCATTTCCTCAAGAACTGGAATGTTGTTTCCAGGTGAGATGTATAGGGCGATGAGGCAGAGGTTTTTATTGTTGTTTATTTTTAAAACGGCAATGATTATTTCAGCATTAGAGAATTTGGGAATGTGGTTTGAGCATGGTGTAATAGTGAGGGAATTAGCAAACATTATTGCAACTACATTACCTTTTCTGTTGGGTCTGTCAGCTCTGATAATTTGATAACCAGGGTGAAGAATTTCAGAGTCTTTAATATAGGGCTTAAGCCATGTCTCAGTTAAGGCAATGTCAGGTTGGTTATGGGAGAGCCATGAATGAAAGTTTGGGAGTTTGTTATAAAGGCTTTGTGTATTTATTGTTATCAGGTAGAGGGGATTTATGGGGGGGTGGCTTGATTAGGAGGTATGGAGCTATTGTATGGGGATTGTTGGGGCCAGGGTTTGGGCGAATGTCACCAGATAAAGGTAAGGTGGAGAGATGGCATATGTACTTAGGATGTTTTAGTTTAGTGAATTGTTTGGGGCTAGTATTGTAGAAGATGTTGGTAGTATGGTACTTAGGGATATTGCTTTTGGGTGCGTAGGAAAAAGTTTTAATTTTAAGATGGAGGATAGTTGAGGGTTGTAGACGGTGAGGAGATATGTTTGAATAGCTGGTGGCATTGCAGGAGGAAGTTGTGGGAATGGTGGGTGAATTGGGTGAGAGGGTAAAGGAAGAGAGAGTGGTTAGGTGTAATAAAGAGCTGAGGAGTAGTAGGAGTAATGTCTGGGATGTGAGGAGTGTAGAGTATGGAGGCATGCTTATATGAGTTGTGTGTAAATTTAAGAGTTATGGATGGTTGTAGTAAAATGATGTGATTGATATGTATTGTAGGGTAAGATAGTGAGGAAAGGATGTGGCTGTTAGTAGATAAAGGGATGTGTGTGTTTATATGTATGTTACTAGTAGCAGGGTTGGGGAGTGATAGTGGAGGATAGAGTAGTGGTAGGGAGGGGGTGAGGAGTTTTGAGATTGGTGTAGAGGTAATGGGAAAAGATTTTGTGAGTATGTGTGTGCAAGTAGTGGAGGCGGGTGGGAAATGGGGCAGGGTAGGGGAGTGGAATTATCCCATAGGGCGAACAGAGCAGGAAGAGCCAAGTCAAAGTCTCAATAGCAGGAAAACAATAAGTAGGTACTGACTTACTTTGCTGGAGTGGTGGAGGAAATGTGAGATGTGGAGTCAGGGAACATTTTGGGATAGTGTTAACTAACAAATGTTTAACAGGCTGTCTCAGTGGGAAGGTCTATGTTGCCTGTGTCTAAAGGGAGCTGAAGAGGCAAACTCTAGGTTGGGGGAGTGAATATAATGGGTGGCTGGAGGTAGGTAGGTGGTTGGTTGGGGAAGGCTAGCTATGTCCCAGTGATGCAAAGAGCAGGAATAGACAGAGCAGACTAAAGTAGATCTTTTGCAATTAGAAAATTACACATACATTTTGTGATTTGTTTTTTAAACGCAGGCTGAAGCAAGTTGCAGGTGACTGGGTAGGGTGCATTTGCTTGTGTACTTCAGCATAGGGCAGTCGCAACTCTAGAATGCAAAGACAAAAATAAGAGCAAGGTGAGAATTAGGGCAAGGGACTGCAGTACATATAGGTCACAAAGCTAGGAGGAGAGGGTACAGGGTAGGATGGTTGCAGTGTTACCTATGAGGAATATGTAGGGTAGGTGGGTTAGTGGGGGGTTAGCAAGTGGAAGGAAAAGTGTGAGTAGGATAGTAAGGAGATGTAAACACAGAGATGAAGGTGAGCAATGAGTTAAGAGCAGTTGGCTAAATGGCAGGATTAGACAGGGAAAGTAGGAACAGAGAGCAGGCTATGCTAATTAGCAACTTAATATGGTACCTTCAATTATGAAGCCTGTTACAACAGTTAACATATATATATATTTTGATATACATATGTGTTATATGGGTCTACTTTATTCCCACGAAAGCCGAATTGGTGGAATACAATTCGTGCGAACCATAACGAGCAAAATGCAAATATGTCGAATGCAGTAAACCACGAAATTCGAAATCTCGATCTCTCATAGTTGGCCAACCCCACCACCCGCAACATACTACCTACCGAAACACAGTAAAAAAGTACACATACACACACTAACCAAAACCCTACTTCTAGCTCTAAAGTAAAGCACCAAAACCCTACTTCTAACCCTGCACTAAACCCTACATACACAACTATCTGTGCACTGTTCTTAACCCCTCCCTAACCCTAAGGTCCATAACTACCTCACACTTACCCTACTGAGCTATACCCAAACAAATTAAATATTCCACAGATATACACTTAACAAAACCCTACACTAAACCTTACATACATTACCTATCTGCGCACTTACCTTAACCTGCACCCTAACCCTAAGGTCCGTAACTATCGCACACGTACCTTACGGAGCTATTCCGCAGATGGGCCAACTATGCGAATTCGATATTTCCACTTTCGTGGTTTAGTGCATTCGAAGTACTCGTGTTTTGCTTGTTATATGTCATGAGAATTGTATTCGGCCGATTTGGCTTTCGCGGGAATAAAGTAGACCCGTGTTATATATGGTTTACCATCAAAATATGAAGGCAAAATATTTTTTAATCAAAAGACCTAACTACAATGTTGAAAACAAAAACAAAATCTAGCCTAAATGTCAAACATCAGAAACACAATGATCAACATTCAACATACCAGACTTCCAGTTTTGAAAGTCCATATGTCTGATTACATTTTACTAGGGGGGCAAGCCCCTGCACCCCCAAACCCACTGCAAATTATATATACCAACTCCAAGATCACATTACAGTGAGGAAAGTGTAAATTCCCTGATCCTCATTGTACTGTAATCTTTATTCACAAGGCCGAACCCATAATAACAAATCAAGATTTACCTTTGTTATTATGAATTCATATTATTCCAGTTCGGCATTGTGAAACTTTGAAAATGTATTTTTGGCCACACGCTCTTTGAGAAAGAACCTTAGAAATTTTGATGGCAAACTGTTATATATATATATATATATATATATATATATATAGGGGAACTGTTTTGGTTGACATCTGGTTAGTCAACAAAATTTAGTGGACTACACAGATGGTTGATAGGTGTGCAACACTGCACAATTCTTGAGGTAGGGAAATAGGCCCTTTCCCTGAGACGGTCTGATCTCAGAGTTAGTATATATAATTATCAGGGGGTGTTGGAGGCACAGCCCTGAATATTGGGTGGGGCTTGCCTCCTTGCAAAAAATGATGTTCCAGGCTGTCTTTGTTAAGTTGTTTTGCATGTGCCAAGGTTTTTGCTTGGTACTTGCATAGCAGCATGCCGGCATTTGTAAAGTCAACCTTGCAAACATAGATGTTTGTGTCATTCATTGTTTTTCAATATATATATTCAATATATAAGTTAATTTGATCAAAGACCAGTATTCAAGGCATAAAACGGGGATTTGTCCCCCTCTCCAATGCCATATGACCCTGGAGTTGGTATATATAGTTAGGGGGGTGTGGGGGGTGAATCCCCCCACCCAGTTTCATTTAAAAGAAGAAAATAAAACAAAAAGTACACATTTTAAACAGAAATAGGTGGGGGCAAAGCCCCCCTCCCCTAACTATATATACCAACTCCAGGGTCGCACGACATTGGGGAGGGGGACAAATCCCTGTTATTTGCCTTGAATACTGGTTTTCGATCAAACGAACTTTCGATCAAATTGGTTTAGGTCAAACGGTCTTTTAATCAAATGAAGTAGACCCATAAATATATATATATATATATATATATATATATATATATATATATATATACATACATATATATATATATATATATATATATATATATATATATATGTGTGTGTGTGTGTGTGTGTATGTGTATATATATATATATATATATATATATATATATATATATATATATATATATATATATATATGTGCATTTTGTGCATATGTCATAACTCAAGTATATTTGTATATGTGTATACATATATAAAATGTAAAACAGAAAAATTCCCACTTGCAGGCAAACCACACTAGTAGCCAGATATTAAAACTAAGTGCAGAAAAAAGCACCATTGTGGAAACACAGCAGTCACGGTTCAAAATATCTTCAGGTAAAATAGGCAGCAAACAACAGGCGGCAGGTAAAATAAATCCAGGTTTAATGCATATACAAACTGGTAAGCGCTTTCGCTATTGAATCATAGCTTCTTCAGACCCTTATGAAACAACATCTTTACTAAACATAATAATTGTCATAATACACAGACCAATCAAAAGCTAAAACTAATAAAACAATTGAATAGTTAAAGCTGAACTACCTAAAAACGTGAACTCAGCAAAAGGAAATAGACATTACTTTTTTCCTTTTCCTTCTGGCTTTTAAAACAGGCTTCAAAGGTACAAGTTCATTTAAACCTAACCCCATATGAGAACATAGTTTAGCTATCCATCTTGCTGTTTCATTTTCAATGTTACCCTACCAAACATTCTCATATATAACATCTAACACAGTAAAAGAAAACCTATGGTGCATTACCTTGCATCTGAACATGTTTAGCTAAGGCATTGACAGTGTTATCTTTATTCATACAATATATGTGGTCCCTAATACGTTCACGAAACTGATGGTTGCTTTTGCTAACATAGAATGAGCTGCATTGCACACTGTTGGCTAAATAAACAATGTTAATGATGTCACAGTCAGCCATAACATTTAGAAAATATTTCTACCCTGTCTGTGGATAAACAAACTCATTACCCTCTCTAACATACTGACAGAATTACAAGTGCCACACTTTTTGGTACCCTCTCCCCATTGTTCAGAACCCAACTTATCCAGGTAACACAACAACCTCTTTAAATTCACCATATTTCTGTAGTAAAACTTAGGTGATGTGCCAACTAATACTTCAACAGATGGATCAGAGGTTAAAATATGCCAATTCTTTTTAATTACATCAGTGACTGTATTTACGTCACTGGAAAAAGTCATAAGGACTCTTAAAATATTGTCCCTTCTAACTTGTTTATGTGAGTCCTGGGTGGGGGGTCATAAAATAGGGTCTCCCAATATCCTTCCTAAGCTGGTGGGCACCTCACATGCCCTTAGCTATGTCAGTCCCCTTATACCTCCTAGATTCAAAATCATCCTTCAGGTTCATGATAAATTCCTCAAAGTTCTGGTCTTTAACATGTAGTCTTAACATTTGTCTCTTCACCATATTCTCAAACACATGGTTAGGATGCATACTGCTATGATGGAAAAAACTCTGTAACAATGCTTCCTATAAAGGCTTGTAATAAGTCTATTACTACCAGGCTACCTCTTCACTGTAACATCTAAATAGGGTATCTCAGTATGGGTCTTAGTGGCAGTGAACTGGAAAAAGTCTGTAGTGGAATGAAGATAGCAAATTAATTCATCTAATTCCACTATGTTGCCAGTCCAAACCATAAAAAGGTCATCCACAAACCTCCTGTAAAATTTTATTTGATGACCCCACCACCTTGAACTCACTAGAAACTTACATTCCGATATGGCCATAACAGCACTGGCGTAGCTATTGGCACAAGGGGTGCCCATAGCTACGCCATGCCTCTGAAGGCAACATCTATTGTCAAATGTGAAAATGTTATATTTATATATATATATATATATATATATATATATATATATATATATATATATACACACACAGACATGTATACATATTTGTTTATGTATATAATTGATCAAAAGTGCCCAGAGGAGCTGTTATAGGAAGTGCATTAATCTTTGTTGCTTGAAAACCAAAAGGATTTTGGTTATATTCCCAGCACAGGTGACTGGATTCATTTTTTGATTACTGATACTGTGCTCCCACACTCCCTGCCAGTACTATATATTCCAACTCCGTGGTTGCAATACAGTGGTGAAAGAGTAAATTCCCATATTCCCATTGTCCCACAATCTCATACAGAAAAAAAGCTGGTTCATGTAATTAGTTAATTTTCTATCAGCTATATCATTTTTTTTTCTCTTTGACAATCTGACTATTGCCAGAAGTTGTTTAATTGCTCAAAAGTGTCCTGAAGAATTGCTATAGGGAGCGCACTCATCTTAAATGCTTCTAAAACAGAAGACTGTTTTTTCTTTTCCCAGCCCAAGTGATGAGATTCATTTTCGATACTACATTGCTACATTGGGGGCTGGGAGGAAGATGCACTCCTAAGTGTGCCATACTTTGTATAAGGTGTTAAACACATGTTCCATTTGCTCGAGATGGTGGTAGTTCAGGAGCATGTAAAAGATCCCATCTAAAAAGTGTGGGAAGTTCACCAGTACCCTGGCCAAATTTCCCCATAATAAATAAATAAATAAATAAAATAGAAATTGGTTAACTTGTGAGATGCTGATTACTTTAACCAATGGTGGGTGAGCATTTTGCTGGGCTCAAAAAGACTATAATGTGGCATAAGCATTTTGACTAACAAAGCGTGCAAGTGCCTTTTATATCATTATTGTTGGTAAACAACTGTAAACAATTAGATCATGTATTCCTTTTCATGCAGTCATAGCCTGTCCCAGCAAGCACTGAAAAATATTAAAATATTTGACCCTGCATTAATGCAGTTGAAAAAGAGGATTTATGAACACTGCTATGACATATTAAAAAAAGAATCTTAACAAAGACACATGTTAAAGTGTCTAACATGTTTGTCTTTTGGCTTTTTCCCAGTTAGGGGTCACCACAGCGGAACTCCGGTCCACTAATGATTAGTAGTGGATTTTTACGTACCGGGTTACCAGCCCTGATGCACAGCCTTCATCGAAGGCACGGCCCATTCACATATTGTCTAACATGTAAATAGTTTTATTTTTTAATTTTGGAGAAGGTGGTAATTAACCCCTGGGGAGGTGCTTGGGAGGATAGACTGGAAAACAAAGAACTTATATGGCAACTAAAATTAGATGCCAGTCACCACCCTGGCATTAATTAAAGTTTGTCTCTAATGCCCATGCTGAAACAAGGGGGATTAGATATAGTTTTTTAGGATATAACACAAAATATATTGAATGTATTTTAATAAAGGGTTTAGTATTATGATTAGTTGTGATGGTCTAGACAAGTTTTTAGGTTTATTCGTATAATAAGGGTTTATAAATATAATGTTGGCATAAATATATACATTTCATATTTTGGAGTTTTATATTTTAATATTTTTCACTGGTTGATTGTTCTCATGTATTTAGTATTATAATAGTTTTGCATTTTAACATTATAAATTATAAAGATGAGATACTTCAGACATGCACATATCAATGTTGCCTGCTGGCCTTTTAAAGAATCTTCAGAGACTTTAAATATTTAATTCATGAGATAATTGATGTAATTACATAATTATGTCCTGCTGAAGTCCTGTAACAGTTAGATCAGGACGAAAAGCACAATATCTTAAACTATATTTCTGAGCATGATTGTTACTGTGGGTTGATTTACTGGACTAGACTGTTTCGACCATTGTGGATGTTTATCACATCTGGATTTAATAAAGAATGGTTTTGGAAAAGAATCCTGAGTCATGGCTTAGATCATTGCATTTAGTGCAGTTTTGGGTTGTTTTTTTAAGTCTTTTCGTTTGCACCTATACACTTTAAATCTTTACTGAATTTTTAAAATATACAGCAATTGCAATAATACATGAGAGTACAGGGATACAAGGAAATGATAGTATGCAGACTATTTTAAGGGAGTATACATTTCTGCATGTGTGATAATGCAGAATGATTGAAAGAACAGAAAATAGAAAAGAGTCTGAGCAAGCAAGGAAACGCTAAAACAAGACACATACATTAGCAGAGCATGAACTAACAGAATTGTGCAACTTTTTACATTGGTTAAACACTATGATGTGTGCAAGATATTAAGTCTGCAAGCTGCTGAAACTGACTGGGTTATATCTGGAAAGAGTTACTTTAGAAGGAATCACTAAGACAGACATGCAATCAACCTACCCTTGAGCGCTGAAAAAGTTACATGTGCTATCCTGTTGTGAGTGTTTTTAAGGTGCTCTCTAAATGTAACATGGTATTATCATTTCTTATTTATGTGGAGGGAGTCTTCTTGTTTTGAGGGGCTATTTCAATACATTTCTTTTTTGCTTAGGTTAAGATAAAGGAAGGTCTATATAATAGGGTATTATAATAGAATATTATCTTGGTTCCATAATGAGTGTGACTAAGGTTTGTGAATGAAGTTTGTTTTTAAGTGATAAGAAGTAGCTGCTGCTAATAGAAAACATACAGGTGTTTAAAAGAAAGGTGTCCCTGTGTAATAGGTAGCCAATTGCCTTTGCTTATGATACTGCAGTGGTGTTCATGTGGTGAGCTAAGGTTTGTAAATCACAGCAGTTTGTTTTCAGTAATTTGAGGAATGTTGATGTTTTGTGATTATTTCAGGGTAATAATTGTTAGCATATGTTCCAGACAAGGTTGAAATAAATTGATGTTGATAGCCTGCCTAGATTACATGGTAAATTAGTGGGAAGTTTTATATGCCACTTTTAATTGTGTTAGCACCTTTTGTGTTTGCATCTCTGTATGGACATGAAAAATCAAGTTTTTTATAGATTCATACATTGTTAGTAGGCTAATCATCCAGGGGGGCTTTTTAAGCCTAACCAAGTTTTTCTGAAAGAATAATGACATTATATCCAAATAGGACATTGAAGGACAGGCATTTGTAACCTACCTCATGGGTACCAGGCCTGGTGTAAATTTCCTATTCCCCATCCACTGGTCTAGGTTGTACTTTCATCTAATATTATTCCTACATATTTCTACTGATAAACTTTAGGGAGATTATTATCTGATAGGTACATTAATTAAAGTGATTGTGATTTGGATACTCTTCACTTGGTATCAAATAACTTAAAAAACATATCCTATGTAATCCCACTTCACAAAGGAGGCAGCTCTACTGAATTCTCCAATTATAGGCCAATAGCTATGCTCTCTCCACTTGCAAAGATTATGGAAAAATGTATTTGTAGATAACTCATGCACCACCTAATCCAACATCGCCTTATGGCAGACACTCAGCATGGCTTCCGTCGTCATCACAGCGCTACTTCAGCCCTCCTAGCCTTTACTAACACCATAAACCATAATCGCAACAATAATTATATATCCTCAGCCCTCTTTTTGGATCTTTCCAAGGCATTCGATATGGTTGATCACCAACTTTTAATCCACACCCTGCAAACATTCTGTCTAGATACTGGAGCCCTCCAATGGTTTCAATCCTACCTGAATGGTCGACAGCAGGCTGTCCTCTGGCAGAACAAACTCTCTAACCTTCTACCTAACATCCTTGGAGTACCACAAGGCTCTATACTAGGGCCCTTGCTGTTCTCCATCTTCATTAACGACCTTTATACCATCATCCCAAAAGTCAGCTGTATCCAATATGCTGATGACTCTACTCTGATTTGCTCAGCCACATCTCCAGTAGAGTTATGGTCAGCTACCCAGACCACCTTTAATACAATAGAAAACTGGCTTTCTGAACATCATCTGATCCTAAATCCCCAAAAAACTAAAATGCTGTTATTTTCACCAACATGTAGGTCTACCGCTTTCACCTTTACCATAAAATCAAATGATGGCACAATAATCTCCCCTGACCCATCTACAAAACTATTAGGTGTCATCATAGACAATAATCTAAAATTTGACCTACATGTTAACCAAACTATCAAAACCATCAATAAAAAACTAGGGTCACTTTACAGAATAAAAACCTTCCTAACCCCTCCAGCTAAAATTGCCATAGCTCGCTCTCGCCTTCTTTCAATCCTTCTGTATGCATCCCCTCTACTCTCGAATTTAAACAAGACTGTCCTTAACAAACTCTCAATTTACTACAACCACATTGCCAGGTTTGCCACTGGGCTGCCTTTTAGGACACATCATTGCATCAATCTAAATCAGCTTGGGTGGCTTGAACTACCCAGCCTAATCCAGTATAACCAACTGATTATGGCCTATAAAATCCTCTATAATCCGGACAATACTCCTGCACTTAAAAATATTATCACCCCCTATAACAATCCTAGACCGCTTCGATCCTCTAACAAACTACTAATTCAGACTAGCAAAATTAATAACACAGCAGGTGATTCTCTCTTTACAAACTCTGTAAGTAGATCCTGGAACTCTCTTCCAGCTGATATTACCTTACTTTCCACCTTGCATCAATTTAAAACTAGACTCAAACAACATTTGTCACTTAACTGGCTATGTCAATGTATCAAGCCTGGCTAACTCTCTCTAGAATGTGTAAAAATCTGTTAACCAGTTTACTGTGTAATTTAATTTAATCCTGACTTGTGCTCAGGATTAACTGTAACCTGTGGAACTTGTTTAACTTGCTTACTTATGTAATCTCTGTAAATAGTCTGTTTGTAATATGTAATGCTGGTATTATGTAATGCTGTATCTGCTTACCCTTGGAGCTTTTCTCCCCAGGCCTCCGCTGAAACTGGACATGCATCCAGTCGGACTATCCCGGTCAACAAATGTAAAATAAAATAAATATATAAAAATAAATTGTTGATTTTTGAGTGTTTAAAGTTTGTTTTTGTATAGCCAGTTCCAAAGTACTGCAAGTTCATTTTGTATGGGTATTTAGTCTAACTGTGGATTGACTAGCCTTAGTAATGACTATATTATCAACGTGCAGTATACTTTTAGGTCTGGTAGGTCCCATGATAATTCATTAATAAAAAGTGAAAAGAATAAAGCATACATATTGAGTGTTGGGGCGATCCCTTGCTACAAATGCTTGAAGTATATTTTATAAATCCAGTGACTAGGCTGAGTGTTCTGTTGTGCACATAGCTAGAAAACAACTCCATACTTCTGTTGAGAAGCCACTCTTAAGTAATCTTTGTATTAGGATGTTATAGTCACCTGTTTTAAATTCCCCTTTTCAGACTGACAAACGTAGACCATATTAAGTATCCCTGTTCTATATTGGTTAAAATTTTGTTCATAAGAGACTAAATGGTTATGATAATACAATGTTTAGAGCTGAAGCCATGTTGCTTTTCTATGAGGATGCCATGTTTTTTGGAGGTATTTGAGAATTTGTTAGTAAATAAGTGTCTCAAAGATCTTTGATAGTGGATCAGAATTAGCAGTGTGTTTTGATAGTTCAAAGGATACATGCCATTCTCAAATAATCTGTGTTCTGTTTCAGTACTAAGGCATTGAATGTGCTGCCTTAACCATATAGCCCAGAAGCTGTCAGTGTAAACAGCACAGCAGTTAGTACATAAGCCTTGCACAGTAATGTGAATGTAGAGAATTACAAGACAAACAGTGTACAAATATAGTCTAGCAGTTCTATGTGTTGTCACAGTATGCCACAGTGTGCAGCATCTAGTTGTTGTTGTATGCCTCTCTGCTGCCAACATTTACAAGATGTGTCCACACAAGAAAAGCTGTACCAGACTATTTCTCTGGCATAGTATATGACCTGTCCTAACCACAAGCATGGTAATAGTACACTGCACATATGTTTTCACTGTATTGCCTTATGAAGGTAGTATGCTGTGAAGTGTATACCTTTCATATGTGTTAATGATATACAGTCTGTTAGTCAGAGCTATAATTAGTATGGGGTGAACAGGTCAGATGACCAGGGTGCAAGCTATTAGGGCCAATGATCTGAAGGTTTGTAAATGAATCCTGTGTCTCCATTTGTAGTCATAGCTGAAATGCACTTAGTAGGGTAACTATAACAAGCTAGCTGGAATTCTGTTATTAGGCATTACTGTCTTATCCACAAGCATGGCAAAACTGCACTATATATGAGGTGCCACTGCAGTGCCCACTGATGGTAGTTGTGTTGTGAAGTGTAAACCTTTCACATGTGGCGATGTTACACAGTTTCTTGGGCATTATTGCCTTATCCACAAGCATGGCAACACTACAGTGTATATATGGTGTCATTGCATTTGCCCTGTAGGTATAGTTGTTGTCTACAGGGAGACAATGTGGAAACTAGTTAGCACTTTTTGCACTAAACAGTCATTTTCTTCAGAGTTCAACACATATGCTTAATACATGTGATACTTGGAGAAGGGTACCCATTCAATATAATTATGATGAGAGTCACATGCTGACATTATACTATTATCAACAGATGTGACTGGCAGGATGCTGAGATCATTATAATCCTTTACTTTAACCATTTCCTGCATTGAATAATAGTAGTGTCTGGAACAAAGCTCCATGCAAGGTATGTTTTCTTTGCTGTGCTTCTATAAGGTTTATATAATACATCAGCAACAGTTACTAGTATATATGCACTGAGCCATCTGTCAGTACAAAACAGGACAAACCATCCACACTAATACCGTTGTCATGAATCACATTGGGTAGGCCATCTGCACCGACACTGAAAGCTTATATAATATGGGCACCTTCCACACTAATTATGTTCTGAAAAAAAAAATGTGTGTTCATCACTGCCTCCACAAAAACAAAGCAAAATAAATCCACAGAAAATATCTAAGATACAAATGCAGTATATAAGAAATGAGTGTGAAGAAGGAGGAACCACAGCATCTACAGCTGTGTAAAGACCTTTAGTGGAGCATAAATCCAACTTACAGTACTTTTCCATTTCTTTTATTTTTAATGGACACGCATATGAAATCACATCAAACAAATCAAGTAGGCAAATGTAATTGTTCAAAGCCATTAGAAGTTCAAAGCCCCAATTACTGTAACATTTATAAGACACGTAAATTCTCCAGAAAATATAAACAGCAGTGAATAGCTAAAAGTAATATATTTATTTAGTTAGTATTTGTTAAACAGGTAGGTGGGCTGGTCTGCAGACCCTTTTCAGCCACAACCCAGGAACATGACATACAGTGAAAACATATATATAATTAAGAGAATTGTACATACAAACTTTAAATGTTTGTATCAGATGTTATATGAATTAAATAGAAGTGAGATGTTACAGTGTTAAAACCATGAGATAAAAACATTTGCACTATCCAGTATTTCATAATTAAAATATATACAATGTATACATTTTTATTTTTTATAGACATTGTATGAGTTGCTATCAGAATTTCAGGAATTTTTAAGCAACTGCATAAATAACAGAAATTAAATAAAATACAAATTAATATAAATTCAACAGCACTGAATACTCCTGTTAATTTATAAAATCAAACAGTGCAATAAAATGCCAATATAGATGATTCTCTGAATTCACAGGCTTCTTGTTTAAATCTCGACACTTGAAATGTCGAGTGTTGAAAAGCCAAAAAAACAGAATGAAAACCCAGAGAAGAGTGAATCTCAAAAATCACTCTTCTCCTTTAAACTTTTTGCAGAGGGAGAAAGCCCCTCCCTGCACCCCCATGTGTAGGGAAAATCCCCCCCACACCCCAAACTTATATATATATATATATATATATATATATATATATATATATATATATATATATACTAACTCTGAGATCACCATACCTGGGAGAAGAAGGAATATTCCATGAAATGGCCACCTTGGACATAGTATATGTAAGTCCATTCTTTTGGCCATTTAATCTCCACCTGTTGAGACTCGATCTAGTGGGTCCTGTCATTTTAAATGGTTGCCTTCATAGGCTTGCTATTGAAATGATGACACTTGAAATGCTGAATGCCGAAAAGCCAGAAAAAAGTGCGAAACCCCAAAGAAGAGCGAATGTTGAATCTCTAGTGGGTCCTGACATTTCAAATGGTTATTCAATTCATGCAATATATGAGCTTTAACCTGAAAAACAATTTTTTGTACTCCAACTTTCAAGGGAGTGAAAGAAAAAGAACAACATTGCAGTGATGTCCCTACTTTGGGCCAGTAATCAAGGAGCCTGAATCCTCACCACTGACTGGAGAGGGAAATTCACTTGGAATACAAATGGATATATTTAGTATTTCCAGATGCAGAACTCTATGCAGCAAGCACAATTTCCCTTAAGACCACACAGGGAACACACACAGTCTAGGGTCTGGATTACTCTGTCTCCATCCAGGTCTCCAATAAGACTCCTAACTGGTACAGCTGTAGGGTTAGATCCTTAGCTGAGTGTCCAAGCCAAGTCCTCCAGCACCCTCTCTGTGAAACCAGTGCTTTGTGCCCCTGCCCCGAGTAGCTGACACACATACTCTGAGATTTAATTTTCATACACACACACACACACATACACCCACACACACACACACACACACACACACACACACACACACACACACACACACACACACACACACACACACACACACACCTGAGAGAGGCTGGCACAGATTGCCCGCTCTACCAACTTTGCCCAGACTATAAGGTAGTTTCACTGCCACCAGTCAGTTACTATAAGGCTGTTAAAAGGGTACCCAATTATACTAAGTGAAGTTAGTATTAATACAAATGGTAATGCTGACCAAACAGCAAGGCTTTCAGGAGTGGCCAGAGTGATCACCAAATAAATATGTGCAAATACTCTCAAAACTTAAACATTTTTCTCAAGGGACCAGACACAATGAGAAATTTATATATATTTAATAATAAATAATAAAAGAACATGGAAATACTAAATATCTATTTACAGTAAACACCAGAGTTTCAGTCACAGGAAGTATTAAAAATAACACAGATGGAAAGTTTCACACAGTTATAGAAAAACAGTATTTAGCTAGTCTCACTATCTATTCCTGACTGACTAAAAGAATTACTGTTCCTACTTACTGAATAGAGCATGGCAAGATGGGTAAGTGGTCCTTGCTGTCAGATCCAAGACAGAATACAGAATGCTGCTAAGACTTCAGTCTCCTCTAATATTAAAATATTATTTCTGTACAGAATGACATCACATACATCTTGTCATCTGACTGTTTCCTGCACTATCTCCCATCACTAGATGCTACCAGGGTTTAGCACCTATGTGCTACAGGTAGAGCATTGCTCAGATGTGGTGCAGCTGCTGGAAGTCATAAAACCATTCCACTCTTCCTACAGGAGCTACAACCTATTCTCTAGCAAAGACATTGCATCTCTGGCTCCATTCAAGACTGTGGGATGACATTTTTATAGCGTAATCCATAAAGTAATGTAATTTCAAGAATATTTCTTCTAAAGTTAGGTGGATTAACCTCTTCTCTCCCAGTATATGCTGTTACAGTCTATACATTTAAATAGTTACCATAATGTGTGTACATTTCTTTTCCTTCCAACAGGGCACACTGTTTATACATTTTAACAGAAGTAAACCTCACATTTTAAGCACAAGCATCTGTACAAATCAGTTTGATATAAAAATGACTTATAATTATTTACAAAATTCCAGCTAGCTGTGCTGGCATATGTTACACATCCACTGCCCTACTTCTCTTAGCATGGCTGACAATACCTCCTATTATCACAGTTGCCACCACACATAATATTAAAACATTGAGAAAATGGAATTCTAGGTTATTGTGCCCAAATGTTTTTTTTTTTCAGGTTTAATATGTGGGTACATGACAACAATATGCCTATTTGTTATATGAAATTTAAAACACCAGATCTATATATGCTAAAGGCTCTTTAGGCACATATCAGATACACATTCAAAACTTTACACATTAGTAAACAAATGCACACAATTTATAATTCACAGTTAAGTAAAGTAATAATTAAAATATGTATACTGTGGGACTTCACTAAAAACAATTATTCCCTCTTTTCTGAAGTAGAGTTACCTCAGTGTATTTAATTAAAAGAGGTGTGAGACAAACCCCCTCACTTTGCGGAGTACAGGAGACTAAATGTATTTGTTTAACATTATTTTTGGAGATCTTTGTTTATTTAGTTTTTATGTTAGCAGGACTAGACTACAAGGATCTGTTTTCAGCTATGACTGTATTGGATTGTAGAGTTAGTACGTTTTAGTAGGTAGGATAAATCTGCCATTAAACAAAGAAAGGGTAGCTACACATGCACATATTTACATTGAGATTAGATTAGATGCAATTATTAACTTTGGAGTAATAGTGTAGCTATACATGAGTAATGATTATTTAAGCTTGCTGCTACTGCTTTGAATAATGGCAAAACTAATTATGGCTAAAATGTGCTCATAAGTGTAAGAGTACATTAATGGGCATGAAAGTTATAAAATAGACCGTAAATTAGTGACATGTTAAAGGAAAACTTCTGACTTCAGTTCAGTTAATCTTATCCCAGAGTTAATTTTAATTCCTATAATATTGACTAGATGCTGTATCATAATCATCAACCCTATTTTTTCCATTTTTTTTCTACATAGCGTCAGGGTTTTGTGTCAACTGATGCCATCTCTCTCGATTCAGTACTTACCTCCTTTGACAGTTATGCCTGGTCTCAGATCTTCTCTCATGCAGTTTATCCATCTCTTGGCTGGGCATCCTTGTTTCTCCTTGCCTTATTCCCATATCTTTCAAATCTTCTTCACCAAATCATCGTCTGCTTTCATGCACATGTGTCCAAACCTCTGCAATCTGTTTTATGTGACCTTCTCTGAAGCAGGAACTACTTTGGCTTCTGCCCTGATATTTTCCTGTCTTCATTTACCCCACAGTGGGAAATGTACTGCCCATCTCAAGCATCTTATCTCCCATCATCTCTAGCTTCCTCAGCTGCACTGCCTACAATGCCCAAGTTTCTGTGCCATACATAAGTAGTGGTCACACCACTGTTTTGTTCACCTTACTTTTCTGCTTCTTTGGCATTCTTCTGTCACAAACTACCCCTGACATTTTGTATTAGTTGGCTGCAACCCCTCTGATTCTAGCTTTGACCTCCTGATGTAGTCTTCCCTTTTCCTTAACCACCCCTCCAAAATACTTGAAGATATTAACTTGTTCCACTGTTTCCCTTCTACCTCAATTTTCAGCTTCTTCTGATTCCCCCATTTGTTGCCATGAAAACTGTCTTATCTGTACACCATTTCATCCCATGGGCTTTCAGTTTTGCATTCCATTCACATATCATTTGTGGAAGTTTCTGTTCAAAATCTGCTTGTAATGTCACATTGTCTGCACACAGCAACATTGTTGATCTGTCCCCCAACCTCTTTGGTAATGTATTCCATCACCACTATGAACAGAAGTAGATTCAGAGCTCAACTCTGTTGCACACCCTCTCCCACTGGGATCCCCTCTGTGAGTCAGTACACTGTTTTCACTTTGCTTAGATACTGTATAGTACACAGAAACCCTTCAGTATATGTCAGCATTTTCTTTCATCTCCACTTGTTTTCTTATTATAGATTATGACGTTTGTACCATTTTAATTATTCAAATCTCACATTGTGAGAGAAAGGAATAAAGGAATTTATCTCAGGTTCATTGGTAAGTACTAAGTAAGCTGCCCTTGCAGTCCATTTTAAGCCTAACCAATTTCCATTTTTGTGCTTGAAGTAACCTATCCCATTTGGTTATTGACTGACCTTACCCATCCCATGGTCAATAATTATATATCACCCCAACAGGAATAACAATTTGAGAGGACCCATACATGTGATGTAGCATTTAGGAGCTGCTTCTGTCCATTAGTAGTACGGTGGCAGTCCTGGGGTAGATTTTCTGTTTCCTATCCATAGATCTATGCTGCACTTGAATATGGTTCATAGCTATCTACTAGGCTAATGGCCCTGGAGCCTTTACAAGCCTAGCCCATAGGATTACCATGGCATCATGCCACCCGACCTTAGTTTCCAGTGCCTCTGTCAAGTAGAGCCACTGGAGTGATCCCTGGGGTGAATTTCCTATTTTCTATCCACTCATCAAGAGTTCTCTTGAAGAAGACCAGTGAGGTGCTGTGTTTGACATGTATGGGAAGTCTATTCCATAGCATGGGTAGTCTTTGTGTTATGAACCTGTCCCTCCAGCACATTGTGTGATTGTGGTAATGAGGTTGAGGTCTCTGGAGTGTGTGGTATGCAAGGATTGGGATTTCTTTAGATGTAGCATTTCTAACAGAGCTGGGTCAGACATGGCTTTATAAGTCAAGCAGAGATCACCTCTAAGTAGGTGATATGAGACAGAGAATAGTTGGAGTTTTTTGAGTCTGTCCATATAGGACAAGTTTTTAAGGCCTAGGATCCTCTTTGTGAGGCACTTTTGCTACCGCTCCAGTTGTTGCAGGTGTCTAGGGAGGTACATGCTAAATGGAGCATTGTACTCAATGATTGGCCTAATGAGGGAAGAGTTGAGGGAGACAATGACCTCTTTCTTCCTGGATGCAAAACCTTTAGTAATGAGATGTGCCACATAGAAGGACTTCCTGACCACAGTGGCAGTGTGGTGGTCAAAAGAGAGGCTGCTGTCAACCTGTGTTCTCTGATCTCTTATAATGCCTTCTGTGTTCAGTGGACTACCATCAATGTGGTAGTTCATGGGAACTGAGTGTTTCCCCAAGGGGATGACGACACATTTTTTGGCATTGAGCTTAAGGCCATGGTTCTGACACCAGTCGGTCTTGGTGAGGCCTTTCTGTCAACATCACTTGGGGAGTTAATAATGGCACCCAACTTGCAATCGTCTGCAAATGGTGTCAGCAAGTGTCCCTTTGTGTTGGACTGGACTTCTGAGAAATAGATACCAAACAGGACAGGACTCAGGACCGATCCCTGTGAGACCCCACTTGTGATTGGTCAGCAGTCTGACTTGGAGTCAGCTACTTTCACACTGTCGGTTCTGTAAGCCATTTTGCAACCCACCTAGTGATATAGGGGTTGATGCCTAGCTTAGTGAGTTTTTCTATGATTCTATGACTGAATCAAAGAAGTCAACTAAGTTGAGCAGGCATGATCTACCCTTCACAAAACCAAACTGGGTAGGATCCAGAGTTTGGAGATTCCCTATATCCTTGTTTATTAGGTCCATGATGATGCGTTCCATAGCTTTGCATATCAGACTTGTCAGGCTAATGAGGCGATAGTTCCCAGGGTCTGTAGTTGCTCCTCCTTTGTGGAAAGGGATGGCTACAGCAGTGCGCCATTCAGTAGGGACAAAGCCTGAGGTGGGGCTGTGATTGAACAGGACACACAGGTGAGGTGCCAGTTCACTGTGTAATAATTGTAAAAAACTCCACAATACCAATGCTGGTCCTTGTAGATAAAAAAAAAAACGTAATTAGTTAAATTTGAATTAAGCACTTTTGTTTCTGTCCAATCAGAAACTTCTTCAGAATACCTTCACATTTGATGCATGAGATTTTATAGTAAACCACAACCACACCTTCAATAAAGACCACCCAATTAAAATCGTTATCTAATACATAAAACATAAGCATCTTTTAAAAAACATAAATATGGTGCATTAAATTCAATGATTACGTTTTTTATCTACAAGGACCAGCACTGGTATTCTGGAGTTTTTTACAATTATTTGTTTCTGTTTTGCACAAAACCCAGCATTGGTATTGTGTAGTACTGTGTTTTCCATTGGATTAAAGAACGTCTTTTTGAGTTTACCTTCAGCGTGCTATTTTCTTTACAAGTTTTTATGGTGGTTAACTCTGCAGGGGGGGGGGGGGTGTG
The DNA here is from genome assembly GCF_019279795.1 of Protopterus annectens. Classification (NCBI taxonomy): domain Eukaryota; kingdom Metazoa; phylum Chordata; order Ceratodontiformes; family Protopteridae; genus Protopterus; species Protopterus annectens. The sequence continues at coordinate 773,928,810 of NC_056747.1, read as the reverse complement.
TGTTAGGGATGTGGATTTCCGAGGTGATTAGTTTGTGGTCGAATCTAACCAGGGAGGAGTTGACTATTGGTGTAGAGTAACGTTCGCCCATGTTAGTAGGGTGTTGCTACCTGTAGTGGGGGTACGAACAAGCTGGTCCAGGGCATTGGAATTAATGAATTCCAGGAAACATTGGGTAAGTGTATTGGTACATGAGTAGTTTTCCCAATTACTGGAGGAGTAGTTGAAGTTGCCCAGTATGAGTGTGTTAGGTTGGACCCTAATATTCTCCAGGATGCTTAGGAACATGAAGTGAGTGTCTTGGGACATGGTTGGGGACCTATAACAGACTACAACCTGAATTGCTGTCTCACCCAATGTTAGCTACACCTGAAGTATCTCTGATGCATTATGTTGGGCTACCAGTCTGGAGGTGTGCGCATCCTTTATGAATATGGAAACACCACCACCTTTGGAGCTTCAGTCCAAGTTGTGGGGCCGAAAGGTGTGGAATGAGTTATAGCCTGGTATTGCAGGGGTGCTTTCTGCTGCATTGAACCAGGTCTCTGTTACAGCATAAATGTCGATGTTCTCCATTTTAAGGAGTGCTTCAAGTGAGTGCATTTTGAGATTTAGACTTCTAGCATTGAGCAGCATGACCCTCAGAATCCATTTGTTTGTAGCTGTTACGGTGGTAATTTGGTCTTTGGAACACCACCTAAAAAGGCACTGTAGGGGTGGCAAGAGCCTTGGCCAGTGTCCGGAAGCCCAGGGGTGACAGATGCAGGCCATCTCTGGCAAAGCATTGAGGTCTGTCAATCATGTCATCCCAGGCAGACAGATAGTGGATCCCCTTAGAATGTCACCAGAAACTTAGCCAGTTGTTGAAAACAATCATTTTCTGCTTGTGCTGTGGTATCATTTTGGGTGATGGTAGGATGCTGCTCCGGGCTAGGGTCATACCTGCCTGGGTTACATAATCCGAGAGCTCTTCCATGTCTCTTTTCATGTAGTCCAGCGAGGTACATCTCAGGTCATTCACACCCACATGTACAATGACAGAGTCGGATTTGTACCTATTGTTGAGGGACCTGAGTGCATGCGTTATTTGGTGGATCATGGCACCTGACAGGCAGCTGACTGTTACTTTCCCCTTATCCAACCTAGTGAGTGGGACATCAGTGTGCCCTCACTATTGAGTCACCTATGACTAGTTTTCTGGGCATGCTGTTTTGCCTTGGGATCTTTGGTTGAATGGCACACAGTTTAGGAGAGTTGTGTGTCTCAAGATTAGTGTTGCATTGTTGTGGTCGAGTGCGTTTCTGCCTTGGAGGTCTCTGCTGTCTGGGTAGATTTTTATTGAGAGCCTCCACGAAGGTGGGTGTGTGGTTTGTGTTTCTATGTGAAGCCAGTGCTGGTGTATGTTCTGGAGGGCTGTGTTTTCCATGTGGTGTGGTGCAAATGTTGACCTTCTCCTCTTGACCAGTTAATTCTGGTCTTGGCTGGAGAGTACGTGACTTTCAGTTTGGATATATAAGTGCATCTCTCGCAAGTCTGAGTGTTGGAAGGTAAGAGGAGAGGGTTGTCGGTATACATGAGGCAATTGCTACATTGCCTCAAGATGTCCAAGTTCACCAGGTTAATAAGAGAAAGCACAGGGAACTGACCTTTAGACATACCTGGATGGGTGGGCATTAATAATAAGTACTGGAGCTGTTTCCTTGTAGAACTTTTAGTGCTGGTAGCACTTTTGTGTTTTACAATAATTGCTACAAGAAGTCTGGTATGGTAAAGTGCTAGACTAATAAGCTAGTAAAAGTGCAGGAGAGGAGAGAACTAGCAGATCTAAGGGAAAAATTGAAGAGCAGACTTTGGCACCTCTCAGGAGCTTACAAACAGTCCTGGATACAGCAAATCTGTATTTGGAATGGACTAGTTACAGGAAAGGCGGGAAACAAGCGCAACGTGGGCTTTTAAACCAGAAGGTTGAAAGAGATGGAAAAACTACCCAAACGGCCAATAAACTACAAATTCTGGGCCAGAAACCACTCCTCTTTTGGTAGATAGGCTACCTAGTGCTTACCACTCCCACTGATAAGCTAGAATACTTCCCTCCAACACAGAAAGGCTTGGGGGGCTCAGAAGCTTACATACAGTCCTGGATACAGCAAATCTGTGTCTGGACTAGACTAGTTACAGGAAAGGCGGCAAAAGTGTAAATGTGGGCTTTTAGACCAGAAAGTTGAAGGAGATGGAAAAAACTGCCCAAACGGCCAATGAACTACAATTTCTGAACCAGAAACTGCTCCTCTTGTGGTAGATAGGCTACCTAGTGCTTACCACTCCCACTGACAAGCTAGATGGCTTCCCTCCGACACAGAGAGGCTTGGGGGGGCTCAGAAGCTTATAAACAGTCTTGGATACAGCAAATCTGTATCTGGACTAAACTAGTTATAGGAAAGGGGGGAAACAAGTGCAAATATGGGCTTTTAGAGCAGAAAATTGAATGAGATGGAAAAAAGTGCTCAAACAGCCAATAAACTACAATTTCTGTGCCAGAAACTACTCCTCTTTTGGTAGATAGGCTACCTAGTGCTTACCTCTCCCACTGATAAGCTAGAAGGCTTCCCTCAACACAGAAATACTTGGGGGGCTCAGAAGCTTACATACAGTCCTGGATACAGCAAATCATCTGGACTAGGCTAGTTATAGGAAAAGTGGGAAACAAGCGCAAATGTGGGCTTTTAAACTAGAAAGTTCAAGGAGAAAAGTGCTCAGACGGCCTATAAACTACAGACCCCGGGAACTATCGCCCCATTAGCCTGACTAGTCTGATATGCAAAGCTATGGATCACATCATCATGGACCTAATAAACAAGGATATAAGGAATTTCCAAACTCTGGATCCTACACAGTTTGGTTTTATGAAGGGTAGATCATGCCTGCTCAACTTGGTTGACTTCTTTGAGTCAGTCACCAGAGCTGTGGATGAAGATAAGGTGGTTCATACAGCCTACCTTGATCTGGCCAAGGCCTTTGATATCATTCCCCACTCAGGAATCCTAGAAAAACTTACTAAGCTAGGCATCAACCCCTATATCACTAGGTGGGTTGCAGACTTGCTAACAGATAGAACCCTCAGTGTGAAAGTAGCCTACTCCAAGTCAGACTGCCATCTAGTCACGAGTGGGTTCCCACAGGGTTCGGTCCTGGGTCCTCTCCTGATTGGTATCTGCTTTTCTGAAGTCCAGGCCAACATGAAGGGACTCTGGCTGACAAGGTTTGCAGATGATTGCAAGCTGGGAGCTATTATTAACTTTGCAAGTGATGCTGACATCCTACAGAAAGGCCTAAATGAGACCAACGACTGGTGTCAGAACCATGGCCTTAAGCTCAATGCCAAAAAATGTGTCTTCATCCCCTTTGGGAAAACCCAGTTCTCTTGAATTACCCCACTGATGGTAGTCCACTGAACACAGAAGATGTTATAAGAGATCTGGGAACACATGTTTACAGCAACCTCTCTTTTGACCACCATGTTGCCACTGTGGTCAGAAAGTCCTTCTATGTGGCACATCTAATTACCAAGGGTTTTGCATCCAGGAAGAAAGAGGTCATTGTCTGTCTCTACTCTTCCCTCATTAGGCCAATCATTGAGTACAATGCCCCATTTGGCATGTACCTCATTAGACACCTGCAACAACTGCAGAGGCCACAAAAGTACCTCACAAAGAGGATCCTAGGCTTTAAACACTTGTCCTATATGGACAGACTCAAAAAGCTCCAACTATTCTCTGTCTCATATCACCTACTTAGAGGTGATCTCTGCTTGACTTATAAAGCCATGTCTGACCCAGCTCTGTTAGAAATGCTACATCTAAAGAAATCCCAAGCCCCCCGCACCACACACTCCAGAGACCTCAACCTCATTACCACAATCAACAGAACATGTTAGAGGGACAGGTTTGTAACCCAGAGACCGCCCATGCTATGGAATAGACTTTCCATACATGTCAAGCAGAGCACCTCACTGTCCCTCTTCAAGAGAAATCTTGATGAGTGGATGGAAAATAGAAAATTCACCCCAGGGAACACTCCAGTGCCTCTACTTGACAGAGGCACTAGGAATTAAGGTTGGGTGGTATGATGCCAAGGTAATCCTATGGGCTAGGCTTGTAAAGGCTCCAGGGCCATTAGCCTAGTACACACTTATGAAAACTAACTCTGGGCCAGAAACCACTCCTCTTGTGGTAGATAGGCTACCTAGTGCTTACCTCTCCCACTGATTAGCTGGAAGGCTTCCCTCAACACAGAAAGGCTTGGGGGGGGGACTCAGAAGCTTACATACATTCCTGGATACAGCAAAACTGTATCTGGACTAGACTAGCTACAGGAAAGGTGGGAAAAAAGTGCAAACGCGGGCTTTTAGACCAGAAAGTTGAAAGAGATGGAAATACTGCCCAAACAGCCAATAAACTACAATTTCTGGGCCAGAAACCACTCTTGTGGTAGATAGGCTACCTAGTGCTTACCACTCCCACTGATAAGCTAGAAGGCTTCCCACAACACATAAATGCTTGGGGGGGGCTCAGAAGCTTACAAACAGTCCTGGATACAGCAAATCTGTAACTGGACTAGACTAGTTACAGGAAAGGCAGGAAACAAGCTTAGAATTTTTTTCTTTTGTTACAGAAAAGCAGCTAAAACAGCAATAAAAACAATTCAAGTGCAGTGCAAGCTAGCACACGTGTGTAGCAACATTAAAGCAATTTATTCAAACTGTGTTCTGAACTGAATTCAATTATTGTATAATTCAACTCTGAACAGTTAAAACATGCCAAAGAATATACTTATCAGCGGAGAAGCACACTCAGTCGGAACACAAAGTAAAGTGGAAAGGGAGAAAGGAGAAACACAAGATAATTCAAGGTTAAGGGCCTAAGTGGGATGGCCTACTCAAATGTTCTCTGTATTAGGTAGAATGATCTAATAACACTAAACTGGGAATGAGCTGAACAGATGGGACTCGTAGGAGTATCTGAAATCAAAACATGATCTCACTTTACTCAGTTGAGTAAGCAAATGAGATGGACCCAGGAGGAGTGTTGAAACACAAATTTACAGGAGGGGCAGTCATTTCCAAAAGCCACCAAGAATAATACCACAATAAGAACAGGGAGGGAGGGAGGGAAACTAATTGCAGAGAGACAGAGAGATCACAATATTCAGTGAAGCAAATAGACAGAAAAATAAAATGCACTACTATCTTTAACACAATATTCAATTAAACAAATAAATAACAGAAAAATAAAATGCAGTAGAATCTTATAACAGTGCAAGTTTGTACTTATCTCAGCTTGTAATAAAGTTGATGTAGGTATATAACAGCTAACCAAACAGCTCAAATATTCAGGAGAAATCAATTCAGAGATAAGTGACTAAGACTTATAAGCACAGAGAAACCCTCTAGGCTAAGAGTTCAACACCGAATATCAATGAAGTGAGAATAATAACCCCACTTACTGTAGAGAGACAGAGAGATCACAATATTCAGCTAAGCAAATAAATACACAGAAAAATAAAATGCAGTACTATCTTTAACACAATATTCAATGAAACAAATAAATAACAGAAAAATAAAATACAGTACAATCATGTAACACTGCAAGTGCATACTCCAACCCACACCTTCAACTAGTAATCTCCCCACTGCCTTCTCTTTTTCTCCTGTACCTACCTCCAACATAAAAAAACTCTTAACTAAACTTAAACCCACCAAATTAGCAGCAGACAACCTCCCAAGTGAATACCTACAAATCACAGCTGATGCTCTGGCCTACCCAGTGTCCATCTTGATTAACCGATCTCTGTCAGAAAGTTACGTTCCCACACTGTGGAAAGTATCACACATAATTCCTCTCCACAAAGGCGGACCCCTCGCACAACTAACCAATTACCACCCCATAGCTATTCTCTCTCCAAAATACTAGAGAGATGCATATACTCTCAGGTCTCAGACTACCTACTTACTAACAACCTCCTTTCTAGTACTCAGCATGGTTTCCGACCAAACCATAGCACCCCCACTGCCTTACTCTCCTTTACTAACACTATCCTTCAGCATAAAAACAATGGCTATCTCTCCTCTGCTACTTTCCTAGACCTATCTAAAGCATTTGACATGGTCCCACACAAACAACTTTCTGTCCTCAATAACCTATCCTTCTCACAATCAGTCACCAACTGGTTTCAGAGTTACCTGTCTGACCGCCAACAATCCGTTGTATGTCAGAATGACATATCTCCCCAACTACCTGTCTCCATAGGGGTTCCCCAAGGATCCATCCTTGGACCCCTACTCTTCTCTGTTTACACCAATAATCTAGCCTCTGCCACCAAACATGGCACACTCATACAATACGCAGATGACTCGACCATCATCTGCTCAGCCCAGTCCCTACCCAAACTGCAAAAAGTCAAACAGGAAGCCTTTTCCTCTGTTGAAACATGGTTATCCAATGCCCAATTAATACTCAATCCAAACAAAACTAAACTACTCATCTTCCAACCCACCAAACATACTCAAAACAACTCTCACTTTAACATCACAGCAAAAGACAACACCACTATATACCCAACTGAACACACCAAATTGCTAGGAGTGGAAATAGACAATAAACTAAAATTTGACATTCACATATCCATGACCATAAAAAAAGTCCACAAAAAACTAGGAGCGTTATACAGAAATAAGCAATTTCTCACCAAAGCAGCAAAGATTTCAATAGCAAATTCCCACATTATCTCCACCCTACTTTTTGCCTCTCCAATATATACCAACCTAAGGCAATGTGATCTAAACAAGCTAGAGACCTGCTACAACAAAATCGCCAAATTCGCCACAGGGGCATCCTACCGTAGTCACCACTGTCTCTCACTTGCTGAACTGGGATGTCTTGAACTCCCTCACCTCCTTCAGTGGAATCAACTCTCACTCACCCACAAACTAGTAAACCATCCACTAAATGTCCCATCCCTCCAGAATCTACTCCAACCCTATCGCACCACCAGACCACTAAGATCCAGCAACAAAAATCACTTGCAGATCACTAAAGCCAATAACTCTGCTGGTGAAGCACTATTCTCTTGTGCCATAGCCAAATTATGGAACTCACTCCCACCCACAATTACCTCCATACCATCATGCACCCACTTCAAAACTTTACTAAAAGCGTACCTAAAAACATGCTGGCTATGCTCTTGCAACTCCCACTCTAATATCATCCACCCCATCCAACCACTACCTTTCTCTCCACTCCACTAACTACCTTGATTATAGCAAGCTCAGATGCTCATAAGCCTAGTACTTATTATACAGCAGGAACTTCTCATTGTAAAATTTGTTAATGTCTGTTATGTACTTCACAGATAAAGATTCTAGTTGTCTACTGATGTACTATGTTCTTCATCTGTAAATATGTTGTAATTACTATGTTAAATTGTTAATCGCTATGAAATCCAATGTAACCACTGTCTGTTTATTTTACTGTGGAACTTTTCTCCTCGGGCCTCCGCTGAAAATGGACCTACATCCAGTCGGACACTCCCGGTCAACAAATTTAAATAAAATAAAATAAATAAAGTGTGTACTTATCTCAGCTTGTAACAAATTTAAATAAAATAAAATAAATAAAGTGTGTACTTATCTCAGCTTGTAAAGCAGAAATAAATTCAGAGATAAGTGACTAAGACTTATAAACACAGTGAAACCCTCAAGAACAAGAACTCAACACTGAATAAATGAAGCGAGAATAATAACCCCCACGTACTGCAGAGAGACAGAGAAATCACAGTATTCAGTGAAGCAAATAAATACACAGAAAAATAAAATGCAGTACTATCTTTAACACAATATTCAATAAAACAAATAAATAACAGAAAAATAAAATACAGTACTATCGTATAACACTGCACATTAGTACTTATCTCAGCTTGTAATAAAGTTGATGTAGGTATATAACAGCAAACCAAACAGCTCAAATATTCTGCTATTCAGCAGAAATACATTCAGAGATAAGTGACTAAGAAGACGTATAAGCACAGAGAAACCCTCTATGCCAAGAGTTCAGAACTGAATATCAACGAATTGAGAATAATAACCCCCTTACTGCAGCGAGACAGAGAGATCACAATATTCAGTGAAGCAAATAAATACACAAAAAAATAAAATGCAGTACTATCTTTAACACAATATTCAATGAAACAAATAAATAAAAGAAAAATGAACTGCCATACTAACACTGCAAGTTTCTACTTATCTCAGCTTGTATTAAAGTTGATGTAGGTATATAACAGCTAACCAAACAGCTCAAATACTCAGTAGAAATAAATTCAGAAATAAGTGACTAAGACTTATAAGCACAGAGAAACCCTCTTGGCTAAGACTTCAACACTGAATATCAATGAAGTGAGAATAATAACCCCCACTTACTGCAGAAAGAAAGAGAGATCACAATATTCAGTGAAGCAAATAAATACACAGAAAAATAAAATGCAGTATGATCTTTAACATAATATTCAATGAAACAAATAACAGTAAGATAAAATGCAGTTCTATCTTACAACACTGCAAGTTTGTACTTATCTCAGCTTGTAATAAAGCTGATGTAAGTATATAACAGCTAACCAAAGAGCTCAAATATTCAGCTACTCAGCAAAAAATAAATTTAGAGCTAAGTGACTAAGACTTATAAGCAAAGAGAACCCCTCTAGGCTAAGAGTTCAACACCAAATATCAGTGAAGTGAGAATAATAACCCCCTTACTGCAGAGAGACAGAGCGATCACAATATTCAGTGAAGCAAATAAATACACAAAAAAATAAAATGCAGTACTATCTTTATCACAATATTCAGTAAAACAAATAACACAAAATGAAATGCAGTACTAATAACACTGCAAGTTTGTACTTATCTCATCTGCTTGTATTAAAGTTGATGTAGGTATATAACAGCTAACCAAACAGCTCAAATATTCTGCTATTCAGCAGAAATACATTCAGAGATAAGTGACTAAGAAGACGTATAAGCACAGAGAAACCCTCTATGCCAAGAGTTCAGAACTGAATATCAACGAATTGAGAATAATAACCCCCTTACTGCAGCGAGACAGAGAGATCACAATATTCAGTGAAGCAAATAAATACACAGAAAAATAAAATGCAGTACTATCTTTAACACAATATTCAATGAAACAAATAAATAAAAGAAAAATGAAATGCCATACTAACACTGCAAGTTTCTACTTATCTCAGCTTGTATTAAAGTTGATGTAGGTATATAACAGCTAACCAAACAGCTCAAATACTAAGTAGAAATAAATTCAGAAATAAGTGACTAAGACTTATAAGCACAGAGAAACCCTCTAGGCTAAGACTTCAACACTGAATATCAATGAAGTGAGAATAATAACCCCCACTTACTGCAGAAAGAAAGAGAGATCACAATATTCAGTGAAGCAAATAAATACACAGAAAAATAAAATGCAGTATGATCTTTAACATAATATTCAATGAAACAAATAACAGTAAGATAAAATGCAGTTCTATCTTACAACACTGCAAGTTTGTACTTATCTCAGCTTGTAATAAAGCTGATGTAAGTATATAACAGCTAACCAAACAGCTCAAATATTCAGCTACTCAGCAAAAATAAATTTAGAGCTAAGTGACTAAGACTTATAAGCAATGAGAACCCCTCTAGGCTAAGAGTTCAACACCAAATATCAGTGAAGTGAGAATAATAACCCCCTTACTGCAGAGAGACAGAGCGATCACAATATTCAGTGAAGCAAATAAATACACAAAAAAATAAAATGCAGTACTATCTTTATCACAATATTCAGTAAAACAACACAAAAATGAAATGCAGTACTAATACGGCAAGTTTGTACTTATCTCATCTGCTTGTATTAAAGTTGATGTAGGTATATAACAGCTAACCAAACAGCTCAAATATTCTGCTATTCAGCAGAAATACATTCAGAGATAAGTGACTAAGAAGACGTATAAGCACAGAGAAACCCTCTATGCCAAGAGTTCAGAACTGAATATCAACGAATTGAGAATAATAACCCCCTTACTGCAGCGAGACAGAGAGATCACAATATTCAGTGAAGCAAATAAATACACAGAAAAATAAAATGCAGTACTATCTTTAACACAATATTCAATGAAACAAATAAATAAAAGAAAAATGAAATGCCATACTAACACTGCAAGTTTCTACTTATCTCAGCTGCTTGTATTAAAGTTGATGTAGGTATATAACAGCTAACCAAACAGCTCAAATATTCAGCTATTCAGTAGAAATAAATTCAGAGATAAGTGAATAAGACTTATAAGCACAGAGAACCTCACTAGGCTGAGCTCAACACTGAATATCAATGAAGGGAGAATAATAACCCCCACTTACTGCAGAGAGAGAGAGAGATCACAATATTCAATGAAGCAAATAAATACACAGAAAAATTAAATGCAGTATTGTCTTTAACACAATATTCAATGTAACAAATAAATAACAGAAAATTAAAATGCAGTACTATCTTATAACACTGCAAGTTTGTACTTAGCTTGTAATAAAGTTGATGTAGGTATAGAACAGCTAACCAAACAGCTCAAATATTCAGTTATTCAGCAGAAATAAACTCAGAGATAAGTGACTAAAGACTTATAAGTAAAGAGAAACCCTCTAGGCTAAGAGTTGAACACTGAATATCAATGAAGTGAGAATGATAACCCCTACTTACTGCAGAGAGACAGAGAGATCACAATATTCAGTGAAGAAAATAAATACACAGAAAAATAAAATGCAGTACTATCTTTAACACAATATTCAATGAAACAAATAAATAACACAAAAATAAAATGCAGTACTAATACTGCAAGTTTATACTTATCTCAGCTGCTTGTATTAAAGTTGATGTGGATATATAAGAGCTAACCAAACAGCTCAAATATTAAGCTATTCAGCAGAAATGAATTCAGAGATAAGTGATTAAGACTTATAAGCACAGAGAAACCCTCTAGACTAAGAGTTCAGCACCAAATGTCAAAGAAGTCAGAATAATAACCCAACTTACTTACTGCAGAGAGACAGAGAGATCACAATATTCAGTGAAGGAAATATCACGGAAAAACAAAATTTAATACTATCTTTAATTCAATATTCAATGAAACAAATAACAGAAAAATGAAATGCAGTACTATCTTAAAACACTGCAAGTTTGTATTTATCTCAGCTTATATTAAAGTTGATGTAGGTATATAACAGCTAACCAAACATCTCAAATATTCAACTATTCAGCAGAAATAAATTCATAGATAAGTGAATAAAATGTATAAGCACAGAGAACCTCACTAGGCTGAGCTCAACACTGAATATCAATGAAGTGAGAATAATAACCCCCACTTACTGCAGAGAGAGAGAGAGAGAGAGAGATCACAATATTCAGTGAAGCAAATAAATACACAGAAAAATAAAATGCAGTACTGTCTTTAACACAATATTCAATGAAACAAATAACAGAAAAATAAAATGCAGTACTATCTTACAACACTGCAAGTTTGCACTTAGCTTGTAATAAAGCTGATGTAGGTATATAACAGCTAACCAGACATCTCAAATATTCAGCTATTCAGCAGGAATAAATTCAGAGATAAGTGACTAAGACTTATAAGCACAGAGAAATCCTCTAGGCTAAGAGTTCAACACTGAATATCAATGAAGTGAGAATAATAACCCCCCACATACAGAAGAGAGATCACAATATTCAGTGAAGCAAATAAATACACAGGAAAAATAAAATGCAATACTATCTTATAACACTGCAAGTTTGTACTTATCTCAGCTTGTAATAAAGTTGATATAGGTATATAACAGCTAACCAAACAGCTCCAATATTCAGCTATTCAGCAGAAATAAATTCAGAGATAAGTGACTAAGACTTATAAGCACAGAGAAACCCTCTAGGCTAAGAGTTCAACACCGAATATCAATGAAGTTTAACCCCCCCCTACATACTGCAGAGACAGAGAAATCACAATACTCAGTGAAGCAAATAAATACACAGAAAAATAAAATGCAGTACTATCTTTAACACAATATTCAATTAAAAACAAATAAATAACAGAAAATAAAATGCAGTACTATCTTATAACACTGCAAGTTTGTACTTATCTCAGCTTGTAACAAAGTTGATGCAGGTATATAAAAGCTAACCAAACAGCTCAAATATTCAGCAGAAATAAATTCAGAGATAAGTGACTAAGACTTATAAGCACAGAGGAAACACTCTAGGCTAAGTGTTCAAGACCAAATATCAATGAAGTGAGAATAATAACCCCCTTACTGCAGAGAGACAGAGAGATCACAATATTCAGTGAAGCAAATAAATACACAGAAAAAATAAAATGCAATACTATCTTTAACACAATATTCAATGAAACAAATGAATCACGAAAAATAAAATGCAGTACTATCTTATAACACTGCAAATTTCTACTTATCTCAGCTTGTAATAAACTTGATGTAGGTATATAACAGCTTACCAAACAGCTCAAATATTCAGGTATTCAGGGATGAACTTTGTTTTGTATGGATAGGGTGTCTGTTCCACATCAGTGTTATCCTCTGTGAGATATACTTTTCCCTCTAAAGTGTTCTGTTGATTTTGCAGAATAATTTTAGATCTCTAGTCTGAGTATTTCTGATGCCATTTGACATGCTGATGTGCAGTAAATCCATCTGTAATGGATCAGTAGATGCCTTGTATGTGAGACACAGATCACGTTTTAGCACTTTGTAGGATACTGAGTGTAATGACAGGGCTTTGAGTCAGTTCATGTTGGAGATGTTGTTAAGGCCTTGTATCCTTTTAGTCAGGTATCTCTGTGGGCATTCCAGTTGTTGTATGTGTCTTAACAGGTACGTGTCAAGGAAGGCATTACATTCAATGACTGGCCTGATGTGGGCAGAATAAATGGGGGATGATGACATCTCTAGATCTTGATACAATCCTTTTGTTTATAAGCTGTGCAATATACAAGGACTTTCTTACAACAATGGACAGCAGTCGATGAAAAGTTAGGTCACTGTCCTTATATATTCCTAAATCCTGAACCACTGGGTCAACTCTTTGGCTCAGCATGCATGGCACAGTCTAAATAACAGAGATTTTGTTGTTTTCATTGTTGGTCAGTGCCCAGAATTTTATGTACTGAGACTATGTCTGGCTGGGGTTAGTAAGATGCTATAAGCATCTAAAGTGTAACTGTTTTCTAAAATATTAGTTATTTGGAGGGATAAGTTACACTGCAGCAGTATGTAAATGTACTAGTAAATACTTTTATTTTTGTCCAGTTGAAGTATTGCATTTATCACTATATCAGAAAATACACCTTTTGTTTGCCTTAATATATCTGCAATAGTAACTGTCAGTCAATTATGAATTAACAGAATTGCCAGCATTCATACATACCAAGACTGAAGTAGATGGGAGGGCTTAAATTGTTTTAATATTACAGGTTTAAACATGCAAACAAAACTCCATGCTTTACTTCTTTTGTAGCAAGGAAAATTTAACCATCTGAGTCTTTTATAAGGTTATAGTAAGCACAAATCAGAGTAGTTCAGTCAAAAAGAAACAAACTCTGCTTTCACGGGCCACCTAAAAAGCCAGTGACTCACAGCATTATGTCTCTAACTGAATAAATCTGTAGTACTGTTTCCTTTTACTTGACTGCTATTGGCTGTAGGACTAATGTGTATATACTCCAGTTTTCTAGTGTCGAGTAGGACTAATGTGTATATACTCCAGTTTTCTAGTGTCGAGTAGATTCAGTGCTGTAATAAGTGTGTGTGTGTCTGTGTGTGTGTGTATATATATATATATATATATATATATATATATATATATATATATATAGACTATACAAATGAGATTTTAGTACTTGTAGGTTAGAAAGGAGGATGCATTGATGACATATTAGGGCTACAAATGTGGAAAACATATGAGAAAGAGGATAAGTGAAAATATTTTGGTCCACTTCAATTTTATAGAAGTAGATCACCAACTCATTGGCTAAAGGGTCAAAATTGCCTGCTCAAAATATGTTAAACTGTACCCCACCTTCTTAGAAATGGCTATACTCCATATTACCAAACCAAAAATAATAAAAAGTATTAATCTCTTTCTCTCACTTCTGGTTCTTTAATGTTGCAATTTAAACCTACTCATCTACCTAAACTCCCAAATAAAAAAAAAAATCATCAAGCTTTCTGACAATTTTTCAGTCTGTGCCCAACTGTGACACTATTCAAAAAATTAATCTGCAAACAAATCATTGAAGATATCAACAGCTGAAGATTCCTCACAGACAGAGAACATGGTCTTAAATATGGTTTGAATACTCATATGGTCATTTATGAAATAACAAATGTTATACATACAATAACATGAATAACAGACTACTTTCTGTTGGTCTTTTTATTGATAAGATTCAGGCCTTTGATACTGGTAATCCTGCTTTTTAAGAAGATAGAATTAATGAATGTTATAAGGTTTCCCGGTTTTATAATTACCATAGTTGAGTAATTACTGACAATTCCATTAATGACAGAAGTGAACTTACTAGTGGTGTAGTTTAGATCCATTATTGGGCCAATGCTTTTCTTTTTCTTTCTTAACATTCTTTCCTTAGACCTTCCTACCCTTGACCTGACAATGTACCCAAATGACATCCTGCTCTTTAACTCTGAAAAATCCCCTGCTAAATTACAGATTAAAGTACAAACTGGTTGTAATTCGTTAGAGAACTGGACATTCCAAAATATTTCAGCACTCAATGAGAAAACATCTGCTGTTGTGATTTTTGCTACCCCAATAAGCTGCCATATCCTATTCAAATGACCATTGGGACAGACATTTTACTTCATTTTTGAACACAGATATCTAGACCTTCTCCTTGGCTAATCCCTGCCATTCTGACAGAAAGTCAATAAAGTCCTGTAACAACAGCAACTAAAATTATTTCTGCCATCACAACTTTTCTCTATTTTGAGGCAAGAAATGTTTTGTCTGCAAATGTATATATATCCAAACTTCAGTATCATTTATCATCTCACTAAACTTTTGGCAAACGCCACACTACTGCAAACTATACTTACTACAGTAAACAAAATATACAATTTCCTCTTTCTAGCAGGTCGGCTTCCAGTTATAGGAAGGGTAACTTGACTTTTGGGAACATTTTTGTGTAAATGAATTAAGCAATAAATATAGTCCTGCTTTGTCAAAGCTTTCAGTAACAGTCTCCTCCCACGGCCATCAAACAAATAATGAATTATCAACCTCAAAAAGATGATGAGAAAGAATTTATCAAAATAGGGCGACTTGTTGGAGCAGTCTCCCTATAGAAGTAAGACAACAGCAAACTCTGCAAAATTTCCAGATTAGGTTTAAAGACTTCATTCGCACAAAAAATAAACTTAGTGGACAGGCCAAAAAAAAATAAAGTAACCAGGAGATGACCATTAATCTAAATGTTTATGAATAACTGAGAACATGTTTATTTATCAGTGAATGTTACAGACCTGCAAATATGTTATCTACTTATCTTACTGTATGTGTTACAGTCAAAATTTATTTTATCATATTCATTGTCTTTTGTATTTTCTTTTTCTGCTTAATTCCTTTTATTACTTCTATACAATTCCAGTATTGTTTATTAGAGAGCATAATTCATGGCTGAAATGGGTCTTATGGACAAATCTACCTATCTGGTTAGCAAATAAAAAAATTAAAAGCATGTGTTTGTAGCTTTAATTAATATAAGAAGCAACAATGTGCATGCATTAAAAGTAGGAATTATTTTATTTGATACTAAATAATTATTTCAGACTGTTTTTGTATGATAAATTTGTTGATTTTGTCTGGCGTTTACGTGTCTACAAAAGTATTAGGGACACAAAGGGTTTCTGTTTTGATTGATAGGTAGTAAATGTTACCTCTGTACAGGCACACTTCATACTGTTGGCTTTACACATTAAACTTTCATTAGTTTTAACATAATGTACATAGTTCATAACTATAACTCCATATGAATTACAAAAGGAGTCAGTTCTGGGTACTGTGATGTGAAAATTAATGAGTAAGAGGCATATCTTGCAGTAAAAAAAGAAAAAGCAAAGTCCCCTTCATTTTCTTACCCCGAGTCTGTTTCCTAAGAGTTAAAAAGTGCATGACATGTTTCAGCAGTGCTGAATTGCACTTCTTAACATAATACAGTAGTATTCCAGTCGCACAACAAATGCAAGAGAAGTATGAAGAAACGAGCTGATGCTGTGAAAATTACAGTCATACGAAACATGCTGACCATCATACTGGTGCAGCTGAATGCTATATTAATTCGTCCATTCAAACCACAGCATCTAGAGTCCATATTAATTCAACTAAAGAAAGGAATAATGCTGAAAATCAGATTTTATTATGAGACATATGCTGCACATTGCTTCCTTGAGGTCATTTTTTTGTGAAGCAGTAAAGCCAACTCACTTTGACTGCGCTGCACAGCTGTTTGTGTAATTGAATGCTGTATCCATTCAGCTACATTAATTACAACATTGAGGGACCAATAAAATACAACATTTGCAGGCTTTATCACTTAAGTCACACAAAGGCATATATACAAAAGTAGATGATAATGGAGAAGCAACACATACAATTATGTTCTTAATGTTCTGGTAAGTATTCTTCTTGGATACCTGGTAATGAGAAGTGCTAACCAAACATAGGCAAGATGTTCATTTGATTTCATTTTATATGATTGTAAATATCATTTGGTGCAGTTTGTACTTAACATTGTAGGGAGTTGTAGATTCTTACTTTGCAGTCCATACTTGCTATAATAATTACATTTTTAGCGTTGTCGCTTCACAGTTAGACGTTGCATGTTCGATTCTCAGAGCGTCTTCTGTGTGTCGACATGCGTGAATGGGCATTCCTTCGTTGAAGGTTGTGCATTAGGCCCGGCAAGCCAGCATGTAAAAATCTACTGCCAATCATTAGCGGATCGGAGTTCCGCTGTGGCGACCCCTAAAAGCCGAAAGACAGTTTTTATTGCAGAAAAGCAATGATCATGGTCATGATGCTTTCAGAAGTTCAGTCCAGTATCTGGAGGCTGTATTCACTGTACCACATAAATGTGTGCTTCTGTAGTTGATGATCTACTAGTCTTCCTGTCTTGGATGACCAGTAGACCGGTAGTTGAAGTACAGTATTTCAAGTAAATAGCCAAGCCAATCCATACTGCCCTGATAATCCTGACTTGATTGTCTCTAAACTGGTGCTTTATTTACAGGGATGATAAGCTTGACTTTATCAGCAGAGCTGTAGTAAGGAAGTTTGGTGCTAAGGGTAACATACCCATTTTGCACCCCTCTTAGCCTGCCTAACAGCTCCATGCCAGCCACAACTCCAGCCCAGTGCTTGTACTGCCCACCCATCCAATTCTCTTGTCAAACACACAGGTCATGTACCACTACCAGTGGAATTTATTTAGTAGATACCAGTCTGAATTCAATTGGTGTGTTGTAAAATATAACAAAAGCAATCGTTTTGAAAGCCAAATTGTGGTCTATGTCTTCATTTCCTTAACAAAACCACAAAAGTTATTTTTAGGTACCTAGAATTAGTCCCTTCTAACAGTGTACAACATGGGCCTTCCTCATCCTGACTGTAAACATTCCCATTACTATGCAGGGATCCATATTAATTGAAATGGCAGATAAACTCACCACTAATAGAAGATCTGGCCTTCCCTTCACCTTATGTCTTCTTATCCTGACTGTAAACATTCCCACTCCCACATGCAGTTGTATCTGTGCTAAATGAAATGATGGAATCATTCACCAGCAGAGAAAGATCTGAACCTCCTTTCACATTATGTCTTCCTTTAGATGGTCTTCAGACAATAACACATACCAAAAAATCTGAGCATTTCAGTTAAATGTGAATGTCTCTGAATGACACTATTAACAACCATTCTAAGACATATCTACAGAGGATGTTTTCTGGTACTTCCTTTTGTAAGGTGGGCAGGCTTCCCCCAAGCCCTAACAGGTAAGGGGTTAAGGGTGCACAAGCCCTTCCTTATAAACAGAATTAATAAAAAATGCAGTTTGCCAATCTGATTGATGGGTATGTAGATCCTGCAGTATGAGCACTGCATTGTGAAATTCACACAGTTAACATGGTGTGTAGGGAGTAGGTTTAGTAAATTGATGCCAAAATCTTTATTTGCAAATTTGTGAGATACACAGGCAAACTACAGATGCTGCTGGTTACAGAACATGTGTTTGTGTAATCACTTTGCTTGTATTCATGGGGACGGATTATACTTCATCATCTTAACTGTCTTCAACATGCCAGCTCCAAAAACTGTTGATGAAATCAGCTTTCTGAAACAGCCCATCATTTCTTTTACAGACAAACAATAAGCAGAAATGACTGGAATATGGTAAACCATGATTCCTTTAATAGAGGGCTTGCTAAAATTCAATGTTGGTGAAATTGCTTGCCAAGCAATATGTTAAGAAACTAATCCCCACAACAGCCGGAAAAAATGAAATCAAGAGCAGTTGTTCTTGAAGAAAAGAGAAAAATGAAAACTTTCAAACCTGAATAAAATATGCGGCAACATCAATGCATTTTTATAAACTAAAAACAACCATAAATTCCCTCTCTCCACAAATAGTGTAGGATGCAATTATGGGCATTCTTTTAATGACTCCATTAAGCTAACCATTGCATCAGTATTTGCATTGCACATTGTTTTTATCATCTAAGACACTGCAGCTAACTCCTAATCTGCAGTTTATTAATGCATACATCTCCATTGCCCCTGATTTTCAGGGCATCTTTAAATTTGCTTCATACTGTGTGCCTGTCCTGCATAAAATTTGTTTGAGAAATTAAGGTATTAAATAATTGTAAAATATTTCATACAATTTTTGAACAGACAAAAATAAATGTTTTAGCATTTTGAAATATAAATAATTACAAACATTACATATATGACTTGTGTGCTCTTCTAAAGATGCATACAAATCCTCTTTAGCAACTTTCTAAAAACTAAAAAATGAACAGTGTTCTACTCTACAGGAGTGCAAAAATGAAAAGGAAATATGAGATGATCATACCTTGTTGCAAACCATATATTAATAAACAGAATTTAGTATACTACTTAATACTGTAGATACCGTTCCTATTTGGCAGCAACTGTCCATTCTGTACCCCACCCCCATTACACTATTCACATTCTGTGCATATTAGTTAAGCTTTTACACCTTCCCACATTCATCTAAATTAAAGAAAAGCCTATAGCACAGATGCGTAACCAATTAGATGAAGCCAAATCACAAATTATTTTCAGTGACACACTGGCTCATTATCCACAGTTGTTGCCATTTTCACCAAAACTTTTCCAAGCCACACTCAACTGTCTTGCCATCTGAGAAAGTCAAGTCCTAGATCAGTCTTCGTGATGCTCCAATGCAACATTCACTCACATGTATGTTCCTAGCCCACACATGATTTAAATACACCTGCCTGTTTTCACTGGTGGCAGTGAGCAATACAAAACAGAAAAATATCTCCAACAGGCTGCACAGTCAGACTCTTAAGTAAGGGCATGCAGATCATTTTTATTTACTTGTTTATTTTTTTTAAAGTATAGAATGGAGGCTGGAAGCAGATGCTAGAACTATCGGAAAGAAAAAAAAGTTAAGCAAACAACTGTTTTTTTCTCTTTATTTATAATTAATAATTGTGCCTGACTGGTGCTCTGTTGAAGCTGGCACCAACTACAGGTGTTCAATTTTCTACCCCCTTCCTGTGTCTCTCTCAGTAATGTGGGTGATCTTGGTGTCCTTCTTGATAACATGCTGACACTTACATGACGTATCAGCTGTGATGACCCTTTTCTACTACTGTATAAGGAATAGAACCCAAATCAAAAACAAATTCCATCCAATGCTTTCTGGTTGTTTTTGCATCTGTCTTGGTTACTGTAACTCCATTTAACTGTGGCTCTCTAACTTAGCATTTAACTGTTTCCAGATGATGTAGATGTCTACATTTTAACAATTAGCAGGTCTTTCTTGTTACTGAATTATTTTACCAGCTCTATGCAATCAGCACCAGTTTCCAGTCTGAAAAAAAATATTTTAAAATTATGGTGATAATGAATTTAGGCTTGCATGACCCTCAGCCCCTCCAGTTTTACAAAGTTCAGCTAAGACCCTTGCTTCTGACACCTTGGGATTGTTAGAGGTTTCTAGGATGCAGGTAGATTCACCCCTCTGGAAGATCATATTGCAGTATCTTTTAGAGTGTGCCACAGTGAATGGCTTTAAAGGGTCCCTCAAAACTCATTGTTTTCATCGAGAATTTCATCTTTTATAATATTTTACTTATCAGTGTTCTTAGATCATATTTTATTCACCAAAACTTCATATATTTCACTGTAATTTACTTTGTTTTTGTATTGTGCTTAGTATATATGCACACTAAGTATGAATTTAAATTCTTAAGAAAAATACATTAATTATCTTTGATTTCATTTCCATTAATTATAGTTATACTTTTGAATCATTTCCTAGATCTTTGAATAACTGCAAATATTCTGATACTACAAAAAAGAACTATATATAAATTTTAAGTTTTGTTATAACTTAGAAATCATGTTGAGCAATAATTTATTAGTGTTATAATGAATAAAGACTCTTAAATATGCTTTAACTGCATTTTCATGCAAACACAGAGTAAATCCTACTCATCTAATGTTTAGTCTTTCCACATATCAATTACATTAAGGATAGAAATATGCAACATTATATATTCTTCATCTTGATGTCTGCAGTAATATTATAGTTCATGTGTTTTATTTTTAACCATTTAAATGCTATCAATTATTTTGAGTTTAGAAACCACATATTTTTTTGGGCCCTTGGGACTTCACATCACTGCCCTGCCCCCCAGTGCTCCATGTCCACACCGGGTCTGCCAGCTTGTCTCCTAACTCCCCCTTAGACTTGCTGCAGTATTATTGGAACCAGCCAAGGAGCCTAAGGGTATTGTGTGGGACTGGTCATCTCCACTGCTGTCATGGGGATTTTCTTTATTTGTCCTACCCACTTCTGCCCCACCTCCCACACTCACCACTTTTACTTTCAAGGGCAACTCCTCTCTTAGAGCCATGCCTCCCCTAAGGGAGCACTAGTGACAAATGCCCTCCCACTCCCTGTTGCTCAGTCAGTCATTCGAGCTGCTAATCAAACATAGGTTGACTGGACCATAGTCAGGGTACTATCACTCTATGCCTCCAGAGCAGCTAGAAACTTCTTTGGCTCTATTTATGTACCTGTGTGAAAAGCTACATCTCTTTCATTGTTTGACATTTAATAGTAATGTTTTAGCTGTATATGATATTTGGATGGACATCTGCAAACTATATTTAGTTTGCATTCTTCTTCTTCTTTGCAAAAGCAAAAGAATGATTGCCTCTTAAATTTGTGCTCAAAATGCACTATGATTATATTTTTGAAGTGGTACGAAGCATCACATATAGAGTTTTTTTTTATATCTGGGCTGGGATTCATAATAAATAGCACTGCTACACAAATCATCCTGCACTTATATGCATAGTTCTCTAAATTTTGTGAAGGGCAAGAGACCATTACCTGGAAATTACCATAACTATGGATCTCTCCACTGTGTTGTTGGAAAATATATGCATAGGAGCACCTACCATCTGCTCTGTAGCACATGTTCCGAAGTGACCACACCCACACAGGCACTACCCCCCAGCCACACACCTACTTGTAGTCATTATAGCCCTTTTTGTACAGATCCCTGTGGACCAGCCCACATAAATAAAAAAAAAACACACACACACACACACACACACACACACACACACACACACACACACACACACACACACAGCACTACTTTCCTTGATTGGCTATCTGTGCAGGTTGAATCACTTAGGATACCCACAGAAAACGTTTACGTCTTTGGAAGGCATAGGTGTGTGCCACTGAAATGCAGCATGTAAGCATATGTAACCCTTTTTCAACCCTTCCCTGGTCCCACTTGAGAAGTTCGTGTGACTATGAATCTAGAACTATACAACTACTCTGACTTTTAGCACACAGGGAAAGTGATGTATATAGACCCCTCCCAAGCATAGCTGGATTATGGTCATATAGGCCCCTAGGAACTCATTGCACTGGAGCCCCTGTCATGACCTTGCCTTGCCCACTAGTCATGCCCCAACCATACCAATATTCAACTCTATGGCTGTCTCGCTCTAGTTACCAGGAAGACTGTTCAAACCAGTCTTTACTTTTACAGTGATTCTACTTTTACAGTGACTACACAGATTCAAATTTTAAAATTTTATTTCAAGTTGCACACAGCAAAAACATTGAGAGGCAGGTATTTGTCAGCCAACCAATGAAACAAAAGCTGACACTGCAAACAGATTCAGCATAAGCAACATAAAGTCTCACTTTCCCTGAGAGCTGAGACTCACATTGAAGTGCATCTGGCTTGCACTGAACAAAAATGGCATATGCTGGGATTCAAACCCCAGCAGTTTATAAGGAAGCACTAATAAGTGTCTATATAAATTGTGAAGGGATTCATTTCAGACATAATGTGTAAGGCATAATGACCATGCAAAGTGAATTCTTCAATTAGTGTTGCACACCCACACAGTGCTTGTCTGTGTATTCCAGTCACAGTTTTCTCATGGAGTTTTGTGCCTCGCACATGAAAATAAAGTTTTTGACCTCCATATTTTACATACCACAATAGTAAATGGAGAAGACCCTGCAGAGGATTGGAGTTAGGTTATATATGTACATTGCAACGTACTTGCAGAATTTAACATTCTAAACAAGAGTGTCAATTAACATTACTTAAGTACTAACACATAACACTGTGCAAGATTTGACGATATAAAATGCACCAAGAAGCAATCTGGCAATACTGAACGTATTCTTTGTGCAGGATTTGGCATACTAAACACATCATGAGGTAAAAATGTAAACTTGCAATACCAAACAAACATTTTTTTGTGCAAAGAGTTCTAAACATACATACCCAAATAAAGTAATGTAAACAGTAAACTATGTATGGAACAGTTGCCAAATAAGGGAAATGACCCCGAGATTACTGCAAATTACACTTATTCACATTAGTAGGTGCAATATATTGAAAATAAAATTACCACGTATACATCTTTAATCACAGCTAGCTTTATCTGTTTACACTCTGTAGTGCAACATTTGACATACTAAACATATCAAGAGGTAAAAATGTAAACTGGCAATACTGAACAAAATACTTTGCGGAAAATATTCTAAACATACTCAGTCAAAGAATGTCAGACAGTATAACAATGTACAGTAGCCAAATTAGAAAAAGCACCCTGATATATCTGCAAATTACACATCATTCACATTACAAGGTGCAGTATATAGACAACAAAATGACCTGTGTACATCTGAAAATTGCCACTTGGCTTTAACTGGCTACAAATGCAGTAGGTTCATATAGTGTGTGAACTGTAATACTTCACAAGGATGTGATATATGTTACAATTCAATAATACTTCAAACATGAAAGATACTATAGCAGTGTCACTGTGTCCATGGAAAAAAGTTTGGTATGAATTTTCTTCACATTTGGAATGAATTTAAAAGTTAACCATCGTGGAAGGAAACTCAAGCTTAGACATGAAGGCAAGGCTAGTAGTGTGAGGTGGTGCTACTGTTTTAAACATTATCCTTAACTTAGTGAATGAAATGTACAATGTTGAACACAAGCTTTACAGTTTAACTTTATGTGATTTTGTGTTTGAGAAAGCATCCACAAGATCATCAAACTCCCAACTGTTTGACCAAAGCCAATTCCACTGCTAACAAAGATAAAACAGATAACTGTTCTTGCCCTATGGAGGTTCTTCTTTCACTTTTTATCCTTTTTAAACAACAGGAGGACCTGTCCCCACTGGCATTGGCAACAGGGATACACAGGAATATACGGAGCACAGTTTTAACATTGGGGAATGTTTCCTGTTGGTGATGGTCAACAATATACGTCTCATTGAGACAGGGCTGTCTATGCAAGTCTTTGGGATTAAAGAGGAGGACTGCAAAATTTCTTCAGTGAAGCAATCTTCCATAACTCCATAGTGTTTTTGTAAGCTTTTTGTACAGCTGCATAATTCATTGTGTGTCATTGGTATTTCAAGTTTAAAATTCTAAAGAGGCTATGAAGTACTTCGTAGGACTGGCTTCTTTTTTTTTTAATTCCACAGCTATACTATCTGTAATTATGTTAAATACCTCAAAAATGAATTTGTCTCTTGTAGAGAAATCTTGTTCATTGGTTTGTGCTTTATCATGGAATAGTTTTGGTTTCCTTATTCATCTTCCTTCAGCTGCATAGCTATGGTTGGTAGTCTTTTATTTGGGTTCCCTTTCATAGGAGTCAAAGGAATCTCTCATTTTTGTACTATTCAGATAGTGAGCTATAAAGGGTAACCACTTCATCAAGAGAGATGTTCATGTTTTGTAAATTCTTGCATGTTGCATTCGGTCTCTCCAGTACATTCCCCCAGACAAGAAGAACAACATTTTCTAAAGTATTTAATTGGTCTGTCAGAACTTTAGCCTCATGCCACACACCTCTCCAACAACCTGAGTGCTTCAGGGGCATAAACGAAACCTCTCTGCAATGCTTCTGTTGCATCAGCACAAACAGCCCGTCTTGTTGAAGACAGTGGCTTTACAGAAAGATTTCCAGGAACATTCTTGAGTTGGCGATTCAGAATTTCCCACCTGTGGGTTGGACTTGAGAAAAATGTGTAAACACATTCCAAAGGAGTAAAAAAGACACAGCTTTTGCACAATACACTGCAGCACATGTTCCCACCAGATTTAGTAAATGTGCTGAACAAGGTGTATACTCTGCCAGTGGACTGATAGCAGGGAGTCTATCCTGTAAGCCAGTGTATTTACCAGATATTTTGCTAGCATTATCATAGCTCTGGCCTCGGTAGTTGTGAATGTCAATATTTGTCTCGATAGTACTGACAAAACTGCCTTTTCTAGGTGTTCTGCTGTACGAACATGAATAGGATCAAATCCTAGGAATCTTTCCACAGGCCCACCTTTCCTGATGTATCATATAACAATTGCTAGCTGGTCAGAGTGGCTGAGACTTGGTCAACAAGAGAAAAATAACTGTCCTCTTTGACTACCAGCACTAGAACCCTGGTTCCCATTAACTGTATGAATTCCTCAACTATAGTTGCAGACATGTAGCTGCTGACCCCTCTTCCTGCACCTCCATACTTCTTAATGTGTTAATCCAGAAAATGATCAAACTGAGAGGAGTTTAGAAAACCCATAAAATTTCCATTCTGCCTGGAACCAAACAGCTCATCAGTCCCTCTAAATGGTAGACCACGTTCAGCAAGGAACTTTACCACTGCAACAACCAGTCTTAAAACTTTTTTCCAGTATTTTTGTTCATGACCTACTGGTTCCACAGGGGTGCAGTCTATCTGGCTTTGATGATGTGCTCTTTCCTTAAATTTAAAGACACATTTGCAGTGATCAGCAGAATTTTCATGTTCATAAAACTTTACTGCTGCATTCTTCCAGCCATTAAAGCCGGATGTATCAAGAGCATGAGGTGAAGTACTGTACAGTTTACAAGGCACACAGAACACAGTTTCTGTTGATGGTGAGTAGATTATCCAAATATGAGGAATAGCTTCATTATTACTTTTTTTCCTAATATACAGTTCAGGGCTGAAATATCTTGCACCATCAGCATATATCCTCTTTGAGACAGAAAAATCTTTGAATGTATTTTGTATTCTATTGCGAGAGAAGTATTCCTTCAAGTTTTCTGAGACAGTATCCCACTCAGAAGGATCATGAGAATAGCTAATAATAGCATCTTCCATTGGTTTCTCAGCAGTTGCCGGTGCTCTCACTATAAAAGAGGTAGATTTCTGTGGAGTCTGATTACCTTGTATTTGCTCACTTGTCACTGAAGTTAAACATTCTCTGCTTTTGGTACTGGCAGCTTCGGGCCCAGTAGGTATGGTGCTGATACAGTCAAAGACTTCTTGGCTGGTCACATTGTGCTCCATAGCTATGCTCGAACCTGCAATTTGTACAGCTGTAATGGATTTAGCTCCATCATTGATGGAGCAAGTTGGTGATGGATCAGACTCTGGCTGCAGCTCATGCCCACTAGAAGGTACGGAATGCTTTTGACTCAGAAAAGACTGCATGAATACCATCTGTTTTGGGACTTCCATTTCTTCTTCCTTTTAGCATCTCCAGATGCATGCTTATACTTCCAAGTATGGGTATCTTTTTTGTGTCTATGCACCTGTGCTATGTAATGTTGCAAAGTCCTATTACCAATATGTATTTGACCCTGTAAATGAAATAAGTGGTGAGCTATATATACCAAAGTGCATTTCATCAGTAAAAATACTTAAATCATTACTTAAGTCATTTCTGAGGAAATTACAGCATTCATCATCAGTTAACATACAAGTCTGAATCTATTCACCATCAGTAGCTCAGCCCTATGTATGGTCAATCAGAATATTACATCATGCCTGGATTTTTGTCACAGCTAGTCTCTTTACTTTCTCAAATGAACGGTTCCATTTCTGATTTCTTTGCATCCAGAATCTGACCTACTAAAAATAGTCCTAGTCAAGTATATTGAATGCAACAGTTACAACAGAGAACTTCATAAAACTCTGTGGCTCTGCCATGTTTTCAATACTTATGCAGCCGACTGCCTCCTTTTGCACAGTGTTGCGTTCTCACAGTCTGCCCATCACCCTTATCCTCTCCACATTTCACAGTAACCAAAGCTGCATTTTGTAGAGGTAATAGACATGATTTGCACATAAAAAAACTCACAACTGCAGTCTAACCTCTGCCTCAGTCTATGCAGCACACCTGTCTCTGTGTTCAATCCCAGAGCTTTAGCAGTTCTAAAGCATGGCATTATAATCACAGCAAATTACAACTGTACAAATGTATTTTTCTGGTTAAAAACATTTGTTTATTTACTGCCATCTCAAATTCACTAAATAAGCATTGTAGGCCATTACTTTACTTAGCAGAAGTTCACTACACAACACCCTCAATGAAAACCCCAGTACACTGCAAAACGTCAGACTGGCAGTTCATGACATAAAGCCAAAGGCTATACATCCATCTGCCTCTGAGTGTATTACACAACTTTCAGAGAACAGGGTATTTAGGACTCCGGTACAAAGTACACTTAGGACTGCAATTTTAACCAAAGAACGTACAGTTCAGAATTCCTATGAATTTGACTTTATAGCTTTAGCTCCTTGGAAGCCTGACACTGAAGCTACAAAATACCTGATGAAACTTCTGAGCCACTGCTTAGTTAGTGAAGTAATCACATTACTATAAATAATGGCAATGTAGCTCTTTCAGAGATCTTGCCACCCCTTCCCAACACACCATATCAATAATCAGAAATGATCCCAAAACTGCCAGTTATTGTCATACAGCTCCTGCTCCTGCCATTTCTGCTTTCAACATCACCTACAGCTGCCCCAGCCTTTTTTTTGAAGAGATTACAGATGGAAACCAAACATAGTGCCAAACTGCAACAACGAAACCCATAAGCCCTCTAAAATGCTAGCTTTACTAGTTGTATACAGGTCTTATGTCACTTCTCCAAAGGCTGGTCACAATAAAAAGTCTAGGGACTTGTACTAAGGTACTTTGGTACAAGACACAAACATACAGTCTCAGGAGAGTGCCTCTTTTCAGAAGGTATATACTACATTTGACTATAAGAGAATCACACAAATATAATGGCCAAAAGTGCTTTTTTTTATAGCTACTGACCCAAGTACCTCCCTGCTAATAAACCACAATGATAATCATTTGCTTTCAACATGGTCAATCTAAAAGCCCTCAGATGGAAATCAGAACACTGTACCAGACAGTGACAACAACAAATGTCATCTAAAATGCTGTTTTCTTACAGTAGCTGCATCCCTGTGTGTGCATCTGAATATGTATGTGTCTGTATACGGTGTATGCGTGTTTTTACATACATGTTTGTATGTGCGCGAGCTTGTGTATACCAAACCACTGTAATACCTATATTAACTTTCAGCTTTGCCCTATACCTATATTAACTTTCAGCTTTGCTTTCTTTAATCAGAAGCAGTCAACATCCATAGCTCTCAACAAATCAGGGACAAATCCAGAAATAATTATGGAGCACTTCAGACAATCAGTGACACTTAAAATATTACTACTGTTAACCTGAGTCACTGACAGAATAATAAAAGTGAATCATGTATATTTTCTTTTTTTTTGAAAATAAGTTTTATTAAAGTCATTTCTGAAACGTACAATTATTATAAGAGAAATGAACATATTTTATGATGAAATAGATAAAAACAAAGGCACTAATATAAAAGATCAAAGAAAACAATGAACTATGTACATTGATGTTCACTATACTATAAACAAATACAAGTTAAAACAAAATAATAAGATCTGATTAATACCTTCAAATTATTGATTTTCTAATAAGTCAATTATATTCATCCACTGGTTATATATTGCTGTATTCCTAGAAGATCTAGATTTGAATGTCATAAATTCTAATTTGGATACTTCCAAGAGAAGATCTTTAACATTTTGAAAAGAGGGAATTTGTGAACACTTCCAATTTTTCGTGATTTATTTTGTGGCAATGGACAGCACAGACCAAATAAGTGAATATTTGCTTGATTTTACACAAGATGGAATTGGAGAGTTAAATAAAACTAACGATTTAGTAAGTAAAAAGTTATCAGTGAATATTGCTTGCAAGAAATTAATATCTTTTCAAAAAATTTTCATGTGTAAACAGTCATAAAATATATGTGCCCAGTCAGCATTCTGTACCTTCATACAGCTCCAACAAAGTACGTTTTCTTTAAACATCTTATTTATGTTATATGGAGTGATGAATGATCTATTTAAAAATCTCCAAGTAAATATTCCCCATTTAAGTGATGAAGTAGTTTTACTAGCTGACTGAAGAATATTTAATTTATCTTTATCTGAAGGGTTACAATTATTAATGTCAGAGAAAAATTTCCAGTAATTATCTGGAATATATCCACGTCTGATTTAATAACTTTATATATATGTGACAGGTTAATTTTAATTGAATTGTTCTGCTGAGTAAAAACCATCAAATACTGAATAAATTTGGGAATTAAATTGTTAGATGAAGAAGGTATTAAATCAAGTTTATTTTTGATATAATTTCTAGCTTCTTGTAAGTCAAGCCATAATGTTCAATCAAGGTCATTCACTTCCCCATTAAAGTATTAATGGATAGCAATTCATTGTTTTTCAGCATTTTATGCCAAGAAATCAGATGTTTTTGTTTAAATATTGACATTTTATAAATAAATTGTGGAGAAAATGATCCCCTGTGTATATGCTATGGGGAAAATAAGGAATAACCAACTTTCATATAATTTAAATCTAAGAATAAAATTTTTAAAGGATTTTAAAATTATCATAATATAATTTGATTTAAAATTTTGGGCAGGACAGAAAGAAAAGAATTCCTTTAGCTTCCATATGAATGTGTTATTTACTAAATTTAGCTTAAAGAAGTCATTATTGCCATTTAAGTTTTGAGATAGGATAGAATAATTCCTTTCCATTTTGCTGAATATTTGCTATCTATAAGATACAACATTGTTTTAATTACTGAAGAAATTGAATATATTTCTAAATTTGGTAATGCAGTACCTCCATTATCCCAACTGTACATATATGATAAAGATATCCTGGGATTAATTGGGTCCCAAAGAAATTTTTTAATCATAGTATTAAACTTTTTAATTATTGAATAAGGTGGAGGAATGGAAATAGATTGAATTATGTATAACATTTTTGGTAGTAGTATCATCTTTATAACTGATAATTTCTCCTCTATTGAGAATTTTATTTTAGACCATTTGTGTGTTAAGTTATCGCGGTTATACTTTTATCAAAGTTCAGTTTTTGGATTTATTTTATATTATTAGTAATAATTATGCCTAAATATTTTATTTGTTGGGACTGCGATATATATATTTTCAAATTCATTTTGAATATTATATTTTTGAACCATATAACAAAATTTGTGATTTATTATGATTAAATTTAAAACCTGAGTTTTTTCTGGAAATAGTCTATATCATTAAATAATTCCTGTAACGTTGAATTCTTACCACCCAATGTAATCAGTATGTCATCTGCAAACATTTGAATCTTTGAAGTTTTATTAAGACTCACATCAAAACCTTTAATATTACTATTATCTCTAATCAAATTTGCCCAAGGCTCCATAACTAAAGTAAATAAAAGCAGGGATAATGGACACCCTTATTCAGTCCCTTTAATAATAGGTATGAACTGAGAAATATTAGAACCAATTTTAACATAAGCTTGAGATCCGTTATATAAATGGGTAATAAGATTTATAAAATTATTTGAAAAGTTGAGTTTCTGTAGAAGAATAAATAGGTAATCTCAATTAACTATGTCAAAAGCACAATTTATATCTAAACTAACTATAGTTAGGTTATTTTTTAAGTTTTTAACTGATTCAGTTAAGGTTATTATTCTTTTAATGTTATCATATGATATTCTATTTATTATGAAACCTATTTAGTCCTCATCTACTAAGTTAGGAAGAAAATGTTTAACCCTTTTTGCATATATAGACATAAACATTTTATAATCTATGTTTAATAACGATATAGGTCTATATAAATTACATTTTGTAGGGTCTTTTTCAGGCTTTAGAATAGGAGAAATAAATGTATATTTCTACTATGGAGGGATGGTATTTTTATTCTGTATGATACTGAAGACTGATAGTAGCAAAGTTAGTGCTTTATTAGGTAGAATTTTGTAGATTTTTGGAATAATGCCATCATTACCAGGTGCTTTGTTTTGTTTAAGTGTATTAATTTGTTCTTGGATGTCTTTCAATGTAATTTGCCTGTCTTGTAATTTAATTTGTTCTTCTGTTAATCTTTTTTTTAGAGTTTTTATTAATAAAAGCTTGAATATCTTTCTTTGGATTTATTAGTGTAGAAGACTGATTTATCTTAAGGAAAAACTCTATAAATTCAATGAATATGTTATGTAAATCACATACCATTTTTTTCTTTTGTGGTGAATATATCTCTTTAATGTGATTGAATTTGTTCAATCTTTTAGCTTTATTGGCTAAAATATTCAAAGATCTGGGATTTATTGAAAAATTAATAAATTTAAATTTCTCTAGATTAATCATAGTTTTATGGTTTAGTATCTCAATATACTTCTTATTTAAAGATTGTAATTCTTCCATTTTGGATTTTTCTTGTTGATTTTTTGATAACTCAACATTCAAAATATCAAGTTTAGCTTGTATTTCTTGTAATTTTTTATCCCATGAAAGTCTTTTTTGTACCAATCAGTTATTTTGCCATATAAATATACCTTCATTGTATCTCAAATAAAAAGTTCAGATGTATTATTGTTGGCATTAAATTCTATAAAACTATGAACTTATGCTGATATGAAGGTGTTAAAATCTTTTAGTTTAGTGATATATGCTGGAATCCATTGTATCTGAACATTGAGGCATGAATATATATATATATATATATATATATATATATATATATATATATATATATATATATATATATATATATCAAAGGTTATAGGATTGTGATTAGAAAAAGGACATGTAATAACTTTTACATAACAAAGAATCTACGAAACTATTAGAGATAAAACTCTGTTCTTGAGTATGTGTTATGTCTGTGTGAGAAAAATGTATAGAATAATGATTTTGGGTCAGCGTAGTTATCAATGTCTTTCAATAAAAAGGAGTTTGAAAACTCTTTTAGTAATCTGGCTGAACCCGAAACTCTTCTCTTACCTTTAGAAGTAGAGTCTGAACTATTAAATATGCAATTAAAATTGCCAGCTAATATAATATTGCCTTTAGAAAACTGGATAATATGATCTATGTGTTGCTGAGCTGAGTTCTGTCCAAAGCCAGGAATCCAGTACATATTTATTAGAGTGAATATTAAGTTATTAAACTCTATGACAATAGAAGCTGACATACCTTTATTATCTTTGTATGAGTCTATTATTTTAGGTTGTGGTAATTTATTATTCCAAAGTATTGCAGCACCTCTTTTTTTTGAGAGTGTTCAGAACTAAGAAGGATTGAAAAAGACTTAGATTCTAATTTGGAAATGTCATCCTCTATCATATGAGTTTCTTGCAGAAAAATTAATTGTGAGTTATGTAACTGGAGATATTTATTCAAAGACCTTCTCTTGTTGGGGGATATTTAAACCATTTATGTTAAGAGAAATACAATGTAAGGTTATCATGTTGTAAATTTTTTAGGTTGTAATACATGCTGGTTAAAACTTTTATTAATTTTTGGTCTATGAGATGGTAATAAAAATGAAGGGAATACAGCAATTTATAGTGTGTGAAGTATAGAAAAAGAGATTTAGAGTTAGAAATATTTAAATAACTTTCCACTAAACATGTTTTAGTGAACATCAGAAACAATATTATCAAAAATTATAACAGAATCTTCTAACAATGAAACCCTCTAAAACCCACCTGGAGTTATAAACTCCTAATTTGAGTGACATTAATCACTCAAATTAACAACCTACTAGCAGCATATTTCTTTCAAGCTCCACCTAAATATGAACTATTTCATAATTAAAAATATGGCTTTTAAATAGGATTATCAATGTTATGCAAAAAAGTGAACTTGTCTTACACTTTATATTAGATTAACTAATAAGTTAACTAGTAATAAATTGCAACAATGAATAACATATTATATAGTTGCTAAATGTATGGCATCATAGTTAGCTATAAAATTAAGAATGTAATTTTTTGTCAGGACTAAACCTGTGGATCAATATACAATAAATTATAGTAAAGCTAGAATAGGAATTATAACAAAAAGAATCTGTATACAGTAAGTCATTAAGACTAAAAATTAGTTCTATAGAACTGTTAACCTAGAGAACATATGGGAAGCTCACTTAACTAATATATCTGTGTGACATTTAACACCAGTATTATTTAAAGTCAGCAAAAAAATATAAACAGAGTACATAATATCCTTAAGCAAAAGGCATATACAATTTACCGTTTAGTAAATCATTATGAATGTCCTGTCGTCACATTTTCTAGTATAGTTTAGAATTTGTCCACTGAAACTACAGTCATCACAATTAACAGAAGGCTGGATAATAAAAAAATAAGTCACTAGGGAGATGAAAATGGTTCCACACAATGTCAGGTGTATATCTGTTGTAATAATATTTCTCTGCTGGCTAAAATAGGCAGAGATTTATGCAAGAAAAAATTATATAAAATAATGTGTAGTAATGAATCTTGAAATGGTCCTATTTTACTCTGAGGAAAACCCACAGGGTGTACTTCTGTTAATCTTAAAAGATGGCCTCTAGAAGGGAAAAACATATTTGTTGGAACTCAAGACGGGTAATATTACGAGTATTAACTATAGGGTGTATGATATCAGGTAGCAAAATCTACCAGAACTGATGGTAACATTTATAAAAAAAAAGAACTGTTACCAGTTTTCAATAAGAGCAAAACTTTCTAATACCTTGTCCAATTTTCTCATTATTCTTTGAAAGGGGCCATTAGTCTATTGGACTTAATCCAAATAAGAGAACAATATAATTTTTACAAGGTCATTTTAAAGTCTCCCAGACTCATATTTATCAAAGAGCTGACAGTTAATGCATTGCCCAAAAAAGGTTATTCATAAACCTAGTTACTTGTAAATGTGTTATAAGGCTGAAACTCAAATCAGCAGCAAGAGACATTTTTGCTTCAAATATTTATACCTGTTGTATCCTACTTTTTAGTTTTAAGCTTTAATTAGTGAAATCATAACCATGTAATTTAAATTACTTTTAAAACTATAGAGTTAAAACATTGACTAATACTATAACGGGTCTATATTATGAAACAGAAAACCCATTTGAGCGAATATCACAATAGCGACACATATATCTCGATCCGCAAATACGCCAAACCCCCTAAACCGTGAAATTTGAAATCTTGACTCGTCATAGTTGGCCAACCCCACTGCGCACTACATACTACTTACCCAAACATAATAAATAAACCACATACATACACTAACCAAACAAAACAAATAATCCACACACATACACTTAACAAAACTCTACTTCTAACCCTACACTAAACCTTACATACATTACCTATCTATGCACTTACCTTAACCTGCACCCTAACCCTAAGGTCCATAACTATCACACACTTACTTTATGGAGCTATACCACAGAAGGGCCAACCATGACAATTCGACATTTCAAATTTTGCGGTTTTGGACATTCGCTGTTTCCGTAGTTCGCACAATATGTGTCGCTCTTTTCCGATTCGCTCAAATGGATCTTCGGGCTTCTAATATAGACCCACTATAACTCTACACTGTTCTGATGTTTCTGCAGCCAGCCCAATACAAAAATGCATCTCATGACAATTAAGCAAATATATCATATTTGCTAGCAAACATCTGCTTAGAAATAAACTGAACAAAAGAGATGTAACTATATTCTCTTATTGTATTTTAAGCTATTCAATTATAACCAAAACATGTATTATACAGTTCGCCAGTAACATATAATGCAACATTACACTGGATATAGCATACATAGATTAAACCAAACATAGCTCTATCTAAAGTGAGGTTTTTGATTGTAACCCAAGATATAAAATAGTTTCCACACCTCACGGGCAATCAACATAAACTATATCCACCATGAAATATAGTTCAGGAAAACACTAATTCAGTTTACAAATCTTACTTAAACTTTAAAATACATACACATCTTGAGAAGTGAATGGGGGTGAATGAATATTTCTCAATATGTTTGTCTAAAGAAAATGAAGCAAGTTAAATAAAAATAAATAAATAAATAAACAAACAGGTAAAAGGTAATACAAGAACTAAAGTAGCACACTGGTATGCTATTGTATAGCCGTATTTGCAGTGCGTCTAGTTACATTTAGTTACTTCTAACCTATGTAATGCTATTAAGCAATAACAAGATTACTGTTATTAAGAAACAGCATAATTTAAACATAAAAAGTCTTATGAACATTTTTTCTCTTTGTAGAAGCCAATGTCAATGTATTCTGTGCCATGGAAGTCCAAAAAGACATAAGGATTTAGAAACTGCCCCTTTAAAAAGTCCGTCGAGCTGCTGCTGATGTCACGTGGCTCTAAAGGAGTTCAGAGATGTGTAGGAAAATATCGTTGAGTCGTAGTAAGGAGAGGAAGCTTCAAATGTTCCAGTGGGAAACTGCAAGCTGCCCACACAACAAACAAAGGCTTCTGAAGACTCGAGAGCTGCTCAAGACACTCCAGCAACAACCACAGCCCTTGCTAAATGTCAAAGCAAAGAAAAAAATAAAAAAATAACTCCGGGTCTATTATAACCCCAAGCCACCAACCAACAAAACACAATGAAATACACAGAGTATCAGACAAAAGGCCACCCTATGAAGTTACCAACTTTAAATATTTAATTAAAAACAATATAAGCATAAGGAAAAAAAAGAATCCGCTTCCCAACACCACAAGCAAAGGTACACAGCCAATGGGTCCAAACAGAAGCAAGCAACTAATCAAAATCACGATAGGGAATCTATATGAAAAAGCACTAACAACATAATCTACCACATATTCCCTACAACTATAAGAAAATATGTAACAGAAATCTATACATTAGACAAAAAGGCAAAGAGACGGATGCAAAAGCAAACCCCAATCCATTTATATATACAGTCTGTTAACAAGATAAAAAAGAAAAACAGTAACAGGAATACCAGTCATGCAGCCAAAGTAATATACAGTTTCTTAGCATCAGTAAACAATACAATATTCAACCAGTGCAGTCAATATATTCAAAAACATAAGCAAGCAAGGGACAATAATCAAACTATTTTCTTTTTTAATAAAGCATGTTTATATAGGGTATATACTAAATTATATTTTTAGAATTATCTAAGACAAGATAAACTAAAATTATTAATAAGGATATGAGTTAAAACAAAATGTTAATAGCTATTGAAAGAAGTTAATTAACTAGTCAATAGATAACACAAGCCAAAAACATAATATAACAAAGATTAGAACTACACTCACCTGTTGAACCATTTTCATTTTCCTTGACTTCTGGGTCATAAGAAAGATCATATGTAAGTAAAAAAACAAAAAAATCTATATTATAAAAAATATATATTTTTTTAAGTTTCTTCTTGTGTTCATCTATTTTACAGGTACCATTTTCAACAATTCTTTCAGGACTTGAACTAGCCCAGTCCATTTCATCTATTTTTTCCAATATTTTATTGGATTTTATGTATTTGATAGCTGCATCTAACTCATCAAATATATTTGGACCATCTTGAAGGAAGATTTTCAGCCTTGCAGGGAAAAGCAGGTGTGCCTTTGTGTCTTTTTAAGTTCTTTGAGCAATGGTAAGAATTGTTTCCTTTTAGTTATGACAGATGAATAGTCATTATCAAAATGTATGATGTTATGTTTGTATTTGATTGGTGAACTAGACCAGGCAGTTTTCAAAACTATTTCTTTATCATGTGTTGATAAGAATGTGACTATAACAGATTTTGTGGAATTACTTTTGGTATTTTTAGATGTTGACAAGGACATATGGGATCTTTCTATACCAAAAGAAAGTGCTTCAGGAAGCTGTAAAATCTCAGGTAGCCATGAGGTTAAAAATTTCTCCATATTATTTTCTTCAAGATTGTCTGGTAGCCCAAATATCCTGATGTTATTTCTTCGTGACCTATTCTCTAGATCATCTATTTTTGTTTGAAGCAGGGAGTTTTGCTTTAAAAGAAATTCTAAGTTATGTTCATTTTATTGTATTCTACTATCCATGTCATTTAATGATGTTTCTACCAGTAATTTGTTTCTTCTGCTGCTTAAGATCTTGATGTAATGTCTCCATTTGTTGTGAAGTGGTTTCTTTAAAGTTATCAATCTTCATATCTATTCTGTCAATTTTTGTTGATAATTCCTGAATAGTAGTTAGTAGAGTTTGAAACTCTTTTTTTAATGCTGAGTCCTGGTAAGAAGATTTTGTAAAGCTCATATTGAAGTCCGATGCCAGAAACTTGTCTCTTGTATTTTGACAGGAAAGGTTAAAAAAAATTAAAAAATATTATAATACTAAGTAGACTATTAAATGAAACTAAATATATAAAAAATGTTTTTTAGTTAGTTATATTTAAAAATTCCTGTCATAAAAGATATGATAAGGCAGAGCTGAGAGAAAGTGCTGCTACTCGAAGCTCATCCTTGGCCACACCCCCATGTATATTTTCTGAAGTAAAAGAAGTCTATAACTGTACTAGGGTCATTACAGATTGTAATTTATTCACCACCTTTTCTCCAAAAGTCATCAGCCAGTTACCATCCTTAGTTTGCCTCTGAACAGGTCAGACACAAATCCAGAAATAATTACCGACAATCACAAACACTTTTAAAATATTAGTACCATTAATTTGAGACACACTGATAGAATAATACAAGTGAATCAATATTCATTTTCTGAAGTAAAAGATGTCCATAAGTGCTAGCACCATGTTGTTATTTAGTATTATTTCACCACTTAACCCCCAAAAGTCATCACCCAGTCACCAAAAATAATTAGGGACAATCAGGGACACTTAAAATATTAGTACTATTAACTTGAACCACAATAAGAAAAGTGCATTCATATGCATTTTCTGAAGGCTATAACTAATTATTGCCATTATTTAAAAGTAAATTAACTTACTGCCTTTCCTCAAAAAATAACAAATAAACACACTTTAGGAGGGATTAAGAGGGACAGCCTTTACCCTGACTGGCATAATGTAGTAGAATTTGGAGTATAAACAAAATGTTATTGTCCTTCTGTGTATTAATTCACTACTGCATGCCTCTCAATCTCTTAGCACAAGACTAAAATAATGGGTGGAGGCAAATACCCCAAAATAAAGACAAATGGCTTTCTTATAACAGGATTTGTGTTGTTAGCATGCATTTTCTGAAGGATACAGAAAGTCTGCACAGCCTTATTGTTGATTAGCATTATATCCTCAGTGATTTGCCAGGTATGAGGAACACAGACCAAAAATATGGGGCAAAAATCTGGACATTTTGTCCAAACAGCCTAGAGAGGTATATGGTACCTATCTCAACTTCT
Source organism: Protopterus annectens (assembly GCF_019279795.1). Classification (NCBI taxonomy): domain Eukaryota; kingdom Metazoa; phylum Chordata; order Ceratodontiformes; family Protopteridae; genus Protopterus; species Protopterus annectens. The sequence continues at coordinate 773,890,302 of NC_056747.1, read as the reverse complement.
CAGCACAACTGCAAAAAAAAAAAAATAGGATGTCCTCATTTCCCCATCTCTCAAAATGGCTGGTAATTCTAAATAAGTAATCACGTGACATGGTACCACACAAATATTGGTAAAAAAAATGTGCTTTTACTCTACAAAATGGGGCAAAAATCTGGACATTCTGTCCAAACCTTAACAGCTGAGAGAGGTATATGATACCTATCTCAACTTCTTAGCACAACTGCAAAAGAAAAAAAAAATAGGATGTCCTCATTTCCCCCATCTCTCAAAATGGCTGGTAATTCTAAATAAGTAATCACGTGACATGGTACCACACAAATATTGGTAAAAAATGTGCTTTTACTCTACACCATAGCTCTCAACCAATCGGAGACAAATACAAAAGTAATCAGTGACAATTGTGGACACTGTTAAAATGTTAGTATTATTAAGTTGACCCATTGACAGAATAAGAGAATGTGAATTAATATATACTTTTCTGAAGTAAAAGAAGCCTGTAACTCTAATTATTGTCATTATTTATTAAGGGTAATTCACCACCTTTTCTTCAAGAGTCATCAGTCTTAAGATGGATTAAGGAGGACAGTGATAAAAAGTGAGTCAAAATCAGTGAAACTTAGGGAGAGGTATGCTCTCATACCTCTCAACCTCTTAGTGCAAGAAATCTGGGCAAAGCCTAAAATAATGGTGGGACAAAGGCCCATAAATAGAGACATATTTTAAATAATGCTCTTACAAACTTAGAGAATACAGAAGTAATCACAGACACTCATGGAGAATCATGGACAGTCTTAAAGCATTATTATTATTAACTTGAAATATCTACAGAATAAGAGAATGTGAATTAACATATACTTTTCTGTGGAAAAAGAAGCCTATAACTCAAATTATTGTCATTATTTATTAAGGGTAATTCACCACCATTTTCTAAGAGCCATCAGTCTGAGGATGGATTAAGACTGAGATAAAATTTGAGTAAAAATCAGGGACAGCTGAAGAAAGGTATGCTGTCAAACCTCTCAACCGGTTAGTGCAAGAAATCTGGACAACACCTAAAATTACAGTGAGACAAAGACCCAAAATGGAGACAAAGTTTAAATATTGCTCTTATTACATTAGAAACTTGCTACATTTTTTTCTGAAGGATGTGAAGTCAGAAACTCAAATGTATATTGATATTTAGGGACTATTCAGTCCTACGTGATTTACTGGAAAATGAAAACCATGGACAGTTGACCACCCGGTGCTGTCTTGTAGCCTTTCACTCACTCTGTATTGACAGACTCTTGCCCATTCACACACACGACACACAGTCCAATTGCCAGCCCAGAGTTCACTACTCAGCACTACATATATTTTCTGGAGATGGATTGAGTGCGACTTACCTTACAATATCCTTGTTCAGTCCATTCCATTTATCTGGGCTGGCAAACCCACTGATGCTGCACGCAACCTGGCTAGCACTAATCTCTCTCTCTCTCTTTTTTTTTTTTTTTGCAGCTCAGGAGGGGTCACGACTCACATCAGGATTTGGCAATAAAAGAAATTAAGAGTGGCTTAATAGGCAATGTTAAACCTGCTACTGCACCTGTGACCTGCCACTAAGCCAACTGAACTGTTAAGTCAAAAAAAAAAAAACACTGGACAAGCACTGAGGAAATGGGAAATACCACAATATTGAGGTTTTTAGTGCAGCTAAACCTAGTTATGCATAGTGATTATTAAAGGTTCAACTGCACTAAAAACCTTAATACTGTGGTCTTTCTCATGTCCTCACTGTTTGTCCAGTGTTTTTTTTGTATTTTCTTTTGTTTACACTGGTGTTGGGAGCGGCTTGTTTTTTTTTTTTTTTTTTTTAACTTTTGAACTGTTAAGTCAGTCGGACTGAGTGGAGGCAAACCAATGCACACCCTGTATGTATGCATGTATGCCTTTGGGAGAAAAAAAAAGTATCAGTAGTGGAAATGCGCCCCCACACTCCTAAAAGAGTGGAAGATGCCAAGCCAACCACCAGTGCACATGATGAAGACAATGCTGTGAGCCTGCACACACTGAACCATTTTTAATTTTTCCCTTTTTTGGGCCCCCTAGCCTTCATGGGGCCCTAGGCAACTGCCTATTTCACTTAGTGCTGGATCCAGCTCTGCTGCCAAGAAGTACTGCATTTGCATATGATGCTCTGAACCTCACCATCTGGGGTGCACAGTGGGGATCCTAGGTAGCAGTGGTGGATTTATAAGTTGGAGCAATCTTGCAATGTATGTAAGACAGCTTGTGCTTCTTGTACATACTTCACAAACATCTATGAATACCCCTCTCAGTGTTCTGCTAAGAAAATACATATATGTATATTCATAATTACCTTTCTGAATAAATGTATCATTCACATTTTTGAAAGAAATTAGATGACATTTTGAGCTGCAGTAGGTTTGCTATGAAATTATAATTATTAATGTACTGAAAACTGAAAGAGGAGTCTTTTGTTTTTTTCTTTTTTTATAAAAGCTCACTTAATGTGGATAATTTTAAAATGAAATCTGAAATTAAGGTACAGTTAAACCAAACTGTTTTTTTCAGGGCAAACAGTATGAACAACAATAGGAATTTCACTCACAGTTACTTTTTATTTTCTGCGAAAGAGTAAAGCAATGAGAATGTAGTTTTCATTTCTTTCCTTCTGCTTTTTTAATGGTAAATAAAAAAAATATTTTAAAGTGTGGCTAGTGTTTAGATTTTCCACACTACTACAATTTGAGATATAGTCAAAAAATATTTTACCTCACATGCAGTGCTATATTACAGTTTGGGCTGAAATTATGACATAATATCAGTACACAACATTACCACCATTTTGTATATCACAAAAAAATGAAAAAAATAAATTTATCTAGTACATGAAAATTACTTTTCTACCAGTTATTCATCTTTCCAAAAAATGTGTGGTCATTCAGGATTACGTCTCAGACTTCTGTTTAACCTATCCTACTGTGTATTATGTACTGTTTACTGCTGTGGTGGTGCTGCGGTAGCGTTGTCGCCTCACAGTTAGACGTTGCCCGTTTGATTTTCAGTTAGAGCATCTTCTGTGTGGCGACATGCGTGAATGGGCGTTCCTTCGTTGAAGGTTGTGCATTAGGCCCGGCAAGCCAGCACGTAAAACTCTACTGCCAATCATTAGCAGTCCGGAGTTCCGCTGTGGTGACCCCTAACCGGGAAAATCTGAAAGACACAAACAAACTGTGTATTATGTACTACTATGTACTATCTGACATTAATACAGATTGTGGGTGTTTTTAAGCCTAATATGTCATATGATTGCTGCAGTACCGAACAGTAAGTTTCTCTGAACTGTTGTGGTAGTCCTAACAATGTCTTACTCTGTGTGTAACAGGCATTGTACAGATTTAAAGATGGAAAGGAAGTGGTCAATGAAAAGAGTAAAGACTTTCCCCAGAAATAATCCGAAGTGGGATGAATATGTTTTAAGTTGTTTGCATGCCACAGCCTTCATATTAGGAGGATTGATTTTTCACAGGAGTGATTTTGAAGAAGAAAGTGCAATGATCTACTACAATTTATGTCCCAGAAACTCAAGACAGTAGCAAAGTTGGGACTGCCATGACAGTTTATGGTTCCTTGTTGTTTTTCCTCAAGGTTTCTCTCTGTTTTTCTTAGTACAATGTTATGTCCCCAGGAGCCTTTTTGCCAGCATATGCAGTGAAATTCCATACATCTCCCACAGTATTATCATACCTTTCTCATATCTTATATGTTACTAAGCTAAGAATACACAAACTCCTTAAATCCCAGTCCACCTATGAAAGGCAACTCCACAAATCTACCCAGCACACCACTCTAGTCCAGTACATCAGTGACTCCACTCTAATCTGCTCCGCCCCATCACTCCCCCAACTCCAGGAATTGACACAAGAGTCCTTTTCCACTGTTGAAACCTGGTTAGTCAACTCTCACCTAATACTTAAACCCCAGTAAAATACAGCTAATTGTATTCTATCCCACTAGAGCCTTAGATCCTGTAACACCATTCACAATATTCTTAGTTAATAACACCCCCTATCACACCTGTCTAACACACCAAACTTCTAGGGGGTTATCATAGATCACAACAAGAAATTTGAGATGCGCATTGCATAGACAATAAAGAAAGTCCATAAAAAACTCATTACCCTATATAAATGCAAAAAGTACCTTACCAACGACATTAAAGCCACCATCGTAAGAACCCTTCTACTATCCACTCTCCTATATGCTTCCCCCATACTCGTCAACCTAAATAAAGCAGACTTTAACAAAGTAAACACTTGCTAGAATAAAAGAGCTAGGTTTACTTCTGACTCACCCTTCAGGATACATCACTACATGGCAATTAAGCAACTATCCTGGCTAGAATTACCCAACCTGCTCACATATAACCAGCTTACAATAGCCCACCAAATTCTGTATTATCCCAATAGAGTTCCTGCTCTACTTAATATCTGCTCTAACAAATGCATATTAAGATCCACTAATAAAGCACTGGCTCACATAGGCAAAAGCAACAATAGCTCTGGGGACTCCTTGTTTTCCATTTCTGTTGCAAAAGCATGGAATACCATCCCCGTAGATATTAGGACCACTGAAAACAAATATAATTTCAAAAACCTACTCCGGTGCCATTTGCATAGTTCTTGGTTATGTAATTGTTCTGACCCTGGGTAGCTTCACTTTAGTAGATCATATCATACTTTAACCTTCTATGAAAGCCTGCGACAATTCCTTTCTATACTCTTAATCAATGTGTGTTTACTGTAGTGACCACTGGTGAATGTAACCAATGACTGAACAAAATGTCCTTTCAACTGTGTTGTTTATTGTAACACACTGTGCTCCTTATAGTACGTTTACTTTTTGCTCCTTTCTTGGCCTTGAAATTGCACCTTATTAACTTCTTGACTGTACCGTACTTTATTAACATGTCTATTGTATTTACTGTATTTGCTGTACTAATCTTTGTGGAGCTTTTCTCCCTGGGCCTCTGCTGAAAATGGGATCCATGCCCAGTCAGACTTTCCTGGTAAACAACTGTAAAATAAATAAATAATAAGCAAAAGTAACTAGAGAAAATATGTCTGCCTAATACACAACTGATGTTTTTCTACAAGAGGATTAAAATAAATGTTTTTTTTTGTTTGTTTGTAAGATTATTACAGTCATGGTTTGCAAAATACAGGAATATCAGAATGGCCAAGAAGCTGTTTGTACTCCTAACCTCATGAAAGCAGGTGGCTTCTTTACTATGTCAGTTAAGAAATGCATGTATGTATGTATTTGTTTATTTGCTTACTTACTTTATTTATCATCTGTTAACTGGGTAAATTGGCTGGTCCAGGAACTATTTTCAGTCATTACCCATTCTGAAAGAACAAGCATAAAGTACACATATATAAGGACAATGTAGTGAAGTCAATAAGTAGCACGTTTTAAGGAGGTAGGAAAAACATGCATACACTGCCCAAACAATGTGCAGACATCAGGCTTGAATCCCAGACCCTGGAGATTTGAGGTAGATCCCTTACCACTGAAACACAAATCTCTGATTGCCTGGCTGATCTGAGAAAATTAGACCAATACTGTTTTAAATATTTTTCCCTACTGCCTCTCAAACTTCAGCTTATCCATGACTAACTAGTTCATTCATTCTGCATACAGTGTAAGAGCCAACTGTTCCGCTCATCCCCTGGAAGAGCAAGAGCAGGTTCAAAGGTTCACTGGACTAAGTAAGACATTGACCCATGAGGATCATTAGAATCCTAGCCTTGCATTCCCATGAAGTTTTTAAACTCTTAAATTTAAGTATGAATAACCCAGAGCCACGATGAACATTTACATGTTACCCACATCCATAAGAGATAAGGGTGCTAAACCAGGGTGAATTTATGGTTTCCTATCCATCTGTCCAGGTTACATCTGAATTGAATAAGAGATGTACTTTTTATTATGTGGAGAGGAAGATGATTCCAAAGAAGTTGCATTCTCTGTGATACACATCTGTCCCTCCCATAGGTTCTATTCATGTTACAGAAGAGAGAAGGATCTGTTGTGCAGCTGTGTACGCCACAACTGTACTTGCAGGTCTGCAGTACATCTGAGTGGACAGGGTCTGTTGATGGTCTGTGCTTGAGGCAGATATTGCACCTCAGTAGTCTGAATGATACTTATAATAAGGACAAGACTTTGTGATGGTCAGAATAGTTTTTTTATGATTTAAGCATTTGGTTTCCTTGGTGAGAAAATGTTGTGGTCATTCAAGCTGTGTTACATGTTTGGACAAGTGCATACCAAAGGGGGCATTATACTGAATGATAAATGAATACAGTAGAATGATCACTTCTCTAGTCCTAGATGCCATACCCTAAACTAATATGCTGTGCAGGAGGATGCCATCCAAGCCACTATCAAGGGGATGTTTTAGTGCCCAAACTCCTCAGTCCTGGTGGTGATTCATAAATGTTGCTTTTGCAATACATATGCATTACATATGCAGTGTCTGCTGTCTGGTGGGAGCACATGATATCATGACTCAGTCATTAATGACGTCCAACTTCTGTATATGAACACACCTAGCCTCCCCTAGGTGTCAGTACAGCAGTGGGCCTAGCTGCTACTTCCTAACTGAAAGGAAAATGGCTTTTAATGGAAAACTCAATGATTATTAGGCCACAGGCTCCTGTTAGTCCAGCACAGAATGCTGGAGGGTTTGGGTTCAAGTCACAGATAAAAGCTAATGTTTTACTTTTATATTAATTGAGTCTAAT